>NW_018408416.1:443720-462960 GCF_002113885.1 Mizuhopecten yessoensis
GGGGGGAGGGGGGAGGGGATTAAACTGAAACCCGTTGTTTGTTTGTTGTATATAATGGTGATGGCGATGACAGAAAGTAATACAGCTGTATTAAAAACCTATTCTCACGAAGTAACTTAATTCCTATGGAACGGCTTAAATAAATATAGTATAAAACCAAGGCATGTACCTCACAGATACCACCAAACTTGCTTGCTGTTTTATTAAAAAAAGTTATTTTTTCGTTAAAAATGCCAAACAACGGCAAACAATAATTATATACTGAAACGTCATAGTTTCATTTTTGAAATCTAGCTACATAATGACGTCATTGATCAGTATTACATAATACTTATTTTAAACACAACACTTTTTTTACTTTCATTAACTATCACAATACTTAATGCTTTAATGTAAAGTTGATCATCGCTAAATGTTAGCAATGCACAACCGCATGTACATTTACTCTGTCGGTGAGCTTTCAGGTCTGCATATATAACTGTTTGTTGTGTTGTAAAACAACTTTTTATCTGAATTTTGCGGATAGTGGTAGTGTTGAAAGTGAGGCTTTTAGAATATGTCAGAAATATGCAATGCATCAGGGACATTCTTTCGAGGTTAACTATTATACAATCACATGCTGATATGCCGTGTGAATTGAGTTACAATACAAAGAAAACATATGCGTTGTGTATTAAAGGATAAGGATAAAAAAGACAAAATTTGGTAGTCATATTAGTATGCTTAAAATTGTGGACAATAATGTTTTTTTTTGTTTTACTGGCATCATCCTCTATATCCACATCCTCGATATCCAGGGGTTACGCTCACTTTTGCTCTCTACACCCATGGAATATGTCATAACAAAAATGAAGGCACGCGGCTAGCTATCTGATTGGTGTCAGGTAAACCGACACTAGGCTAATATATTACAAAGGAGCGACATCCGACTTCAAAGCCTGTAATTTTTACCGTTACGCGACCGCGAGATTCCTTTGATGTACATCAAAGGACCAAACTAGTCTTCATGGAGCCTTCGATTTTGCTATGAAATATTCCAGGGGTGTAGAGAGCGAAAGTGAGCGTAACCCCTGGATATCGAGGATGTACTGGTACATGTACTGACCGTAGGTCAGTGGTTTTTCTCCGTAATCTCCGGTTTTCATCCACCATCAAAACCTGGCACGTCCTTAAAACACAAACAAACAAAATTCTCCTTTTTAATTTTCAGGAATTTGAACCATGAAATTACTAGGGGTTTGACACTTTCATCAGCATCTACTGGAAATGAAATGGTTGGTGCAATGGTTACAAGCAATACGTAGACATGTTCCAATTGGAATCAGTCACAGAGGAGTTAATAACTCAATGCTAATAATTTGACACTGCTATCAAAGAGTTTTTATCGCGCTTTTATCATAAGAATGTAGTCGTATTTGCTGTTAAAACTTCAAAATTCCAGGGGTTACGCTCACTTACATTCTCTGCACTAATGAGCGTATCCCCTGGAGTATCGGGGATTCTCCGTCGTCAGTCAAATAGGTATCCGCTTAGGAAACGCTTGCAGGACTTCTTTAATAAACGACGTAGAATGATTGTTGCTGTTAATTTTGTTTTGTTTTTTTGCTGGAACTTTGTGATCGGACGTAGAGGTACTGTTACTTTTATTTTGTTATTTTCCCTGTTGGAACTTTATGTTAGGGCGTAGAGTGACTGTTGCTATTTATACAGACTTCTTTTAATTTTCTGTTTTCCTGCTTTGAAAGAGAAGAAAATAAAACACAGCTGTCTTCAAAAAATTGACATTGTTCTAAGACCTATTTTGTTCAAAATCACACTGATAGCTTTCTTTTTCTCAATGTGAATGTATCAGCTTAATTTAATTCCATTCTGATCTTAAAGAGTGTGTATGTCACAGTCGATTCACTATACACTGGAATCTGTTTTAGGTGTCCTGGTTTTATAGATAGAAATATCCAGTCGACCAATAAACTACGTAGTCAAGGTTTCCTATACGAAAGCCTTAAATCTACCCGACCAAACTTTACTGTCTTCATTATGACCTTATTTCCAAGATCAAAGTGTCTATCGTGGTCTGGACCTTGGCCAATTTGTCCCCGATTATTACTGATCTATAATTAATGTACATATTGACAAATTCCACATGATGAAGTCTGCTCTTTTCCTTGTGAATTAACTCTGTTGATACCTTTATTTTTCTATTGTTTGTAATGGGTGTAAAATAAAAAGTCAGATGTCAAGAGAAAACGTATTAATTATAATAAATATTATAAATATATTATAAAAAATATAAAAAATAAGACATGGCAAGTGCAACAGTCAAAAAGTACATCAAAACATGTATGAAAATATTGAGTTTAAGAGTTGTTCAGAACCAGCACTAGCATACGAATAATTAAAAAAACCCACCTTGTTTTAAGTAAGTAGCATTCACTATAAAAGCAGCAATGTTTATTGTGACGGCATAAGTAAATAGCTCAACGTTTAATGACACGCCATTGGCGATAGGTTACGATTCACTCGTAATTTTGTCTGTTAGAACAACAATATTTTAGCAGTTCAAAAAGAGCATAGCATACAAATAAGTAAAAATAAATTCTTGTTTAAAAAGAAATATATTAGAATTTAATATAAATCATTTCAAATATATGACGAGTTTATTTGTACTGGGAGCGTGTATACTAATAGTTCCGTGCTGAGCCTGGTTAATCATGCCGACAGCTCGGCTGATGTGATATGAGTTGATAACATGATGAGGGCGATAAGTGTGCTATCGGGACGACTGATCAGGCTAACGCAAGAGGAACTAAACGATAGCTTATTATTTAAAAATTGTTGGGAGAATCTTGGAGGCATATGTGCATGTTTACCAGTGAAACATTAGTTTATATTTCTCTAAGTGTTAATCATTTTTAACAGCAAACTATTTAATCAGAAAGTAGCATTCATTATAAAATCAACAACGTTGATTGTGACGTCATAAGGAAATAACGCACCGTCTAATGACACGCCATTGGCGATAGCTTCAGTCAACTAACTCATAATATTTTTCCTGGATAAAAAATAAATACTTTTTCAAATCGCGTATTGGAAACTTTTCGTAATTTTCGTTTGTCCACGCACTGGTGTAGACTTTTCACACTACTTGATAGATTCGGTATTTCACGAAGAAACAAGAATGACTTATAACCTTTCTCAGTTAAAATTGTCCCGACATGTTACTGAATCGTTCAACTGCCTTCAACACGCATGCGCATTGTGAACAATTACTAAATTCTTCAGACAACGATGTCGTCATGTTGGATTTCTGGTCGTTAAGAGGTATCTTACATGTATAACAATTCTCTAATCTACCACACGTTTTATACTTCTCCTTCATACATGCACTATGCATCGCTATTCTTTCTAATGCGAATTTTAGTGTCGGTATTATTATTTAAAATTTCTTTGCTAAATCAAATGTGCAAATGTTCACTCTACACGTGTTCTGTCCCGACCCTATTGTCATGTTGAAATCCTTCCTGTTGCAACCTACCGTCGCTGCACGAGTTTTCTGTCCGAGCCCGCCGTATGGTTTTGGGTGGTAGTGGCTCGCGTGTAGTGATAGTTGACGAGGAGTGTTGAGAGTTAGGTGTAGTTATGAGATTTGTTAGAAGGTGTCCGATACAAACTCTCTCTCTCTCCTACTGCCATACCTAAACCAATCTCATGTACACCACCCTTCCAACAAATTTCTTTGTTAATTATTTTCAAGGAGCCAAAATTGGTCGGGAGGGAATTTTTACAATTGCCTATTCATAAACTTTGATTGTATTTGTACTTGCAGAGATAACAGTTTACGCCTCTGCATGAAATTGGTGACAACGTTCTTCATTATATATGCATATTTGCCAACGGAACGGCAGAAACATTAGCACTCCGAGATTTAATGGTTTTTGAAAGCGAGCTCGCTTGTCACGAGTCTGAGAGTGAATTTCATTACTAAGATGGCAGCACAAGAAACCATTACGGAGTACAACGCGGTAATCTACGAGCTGGCAAAGTTAGTTTTTCTCTCTCACATCTCGGGAGCTATTTACACAATCTGAGATCGGACACTTCGTAGTCACGCTGTACATACGGCCATTTGACACTTAGGCCTAATGCGACTGCAATGATGTGCATTAGCAGGACGGAAAGACAGGTAGCCTCAGCAAATCACAACCAATCTCACACCCGCACACAGTTGACAGTCCTGATTTAGAAACCTAGCGTACATGTACATATGAAGCAAAGGGAAGACAAGGCCAACCCATTGGTTTACATGCAATCCAACAGCCCGTTAACCATGCAGTGTAAGACCAACATGTGTTTTGTCTATCGTTATACCGACGTCCATACACTTTGCTCTGCAAAACAGTAAAGTGAACATCGAGTAGATAACTAAACTCTGTATGCTGTAACAGACGATGATCCAATCGAATTAGCACACAACTTGACAGATGATCTCAGTAATATAAAACATTGGGCTAATAAATGGGATATTAAATTTAATCCAAATAAAACAGAATCTGGTATATTCTCTAAAAACCTGAATACTCATCACCCAAATGTAAATTTTTATGATGAACCTGTTACTGTCAGTCGAACACATAAACATCTTGGCTTGACATTCAGTGATGATGCTAAGTGGAATGACCACATTTATGATATTTACCAAAAAGCATACAAACGATTTAATATTTTAAGAATGATGAAACATAAACTAGACAGACAGTCATTAACCACAATGTATACATCATATATTAGACCTATACTAGAATATGCAGATGATGTTTGCGATAATTGTTCACAAAATCTAAAAAATATCTTAGAGTCAGTCCAGCTAGAGGCTGCAAGAATAATTACAGGACTGCGTAGAGGCACCCCCCACAATATCTTGTACAAAGAGTTAGGCTGGGTTCCTCTTGAAGGTAGGAGAAAACAACATAAAATGATGCTGATGTACAAGATTATGAATAATGAAACTCCATATTATCTGAAAGAAATCGCTGAGTCACATTTTCAGGATCCCACACTAGCTAGATATCCCCTTAGATCAGTTTGAATATTTAATCCTCCTCTTTGTCGAACTGTTAACTATTCTAATAGCTTTTTTCCTTCCATGTTTCATGAAATAAATAATATCACTTCAGACCTTCAAACTATTCGTTCCGCCTATCAGTTCAAAAAGTTGAGAATTCAAACACAAGAACAACTGATGTCTTTAAGTTTTTAGGAAATAGGGAAACTAATATTATTCTCTGTCAGTTGAGAAATGAGGCCAGTAACCTAAATAATGACCGTCAGAAAGATTATCCTACTGAGTCCTCTGCATGTTCTTGTGGTTCTAGATTTGAAACAGCATCTCATTACTTCCATGATTGTATCAAATTCACTGAGAATCGTATTGTACTTTTTCAGAATATTTTCCATGAAACTCACAACCAGGGGTTCAGTAGACCAGTTATACTATTTTATTAAAAAAAATTGGGAAACAACTACATAAAAATAAGAATATAAAGCTTTACATCATGTTAATTATATATCTAACCTGTGTTTAATATGCATAAATTAAACTATTTGGTGGGATTGAATTTCCAAACTCATCAGTGGATGGCCTTGTGTGATACAATGGACGTTTTGGCATGTATCTGTTGGGTGCAGTAATTTAATCCCATCAAATGTTTATACATGCAACTCCATCAACAAATTGTTTTTCTTTCTCTTCATNTATTATATATATATATATATATAGTAGATAATAAATAAATAAGTCCTTGCGAAGGAAAATATAGAATAAAAACAAATTTTTCAGATCGTCCGCTAGGCCTTTCTGCCTTCTAGGGCTTCTTCAGGCGGATTGTATATATTGTAATATATATCACAACCAGGGGTTCAGTAGACTAGTTATACGATAAGGTATGATATATTATATATATATATATATATGTCTTTTCGGTATCAAAGACATATAATATTATATTATATGTCTTTTCGGTATCAAAATAAAAGGTTAGAATTCAAACCATTCGATTCAATTATAATAAAGATGAGTATTAGTAGTTGTTTTCCCTAATTTGATTATCAATTTGATAATACCTACTTGTTTATATGTGTTTGTATGTGTTCTAATGTCTATGTCTATGCTTGTACCACTGTTTGTTACTATGTTTGGAAAGGGCTTAAATAGGCTATGCCTGCTGCCCAATCTATTTGTCCTTTGACAATAAAGTTTATTGAAATTGAAATAACTAAACTAGGTTAACTATATGATATAGTTTAATGAAAAGAATTATTTCATAATCTTGTGTCTTCCAAATCTAGTCGATTTGTAAAATTGCATTGTTATCCAACCTTGAAGTAAGTTACATGTAAGTTATATGAACATAAACGTGACATTTTATGTTGTGTTTTTGTTGTTTTTCTATCTACAGCGAAGTAATCTTTTTATTTTCAATAGCATGCATTTTTATCTTCTTTTATATTATGTTAATCACTTAACTCGCATAATATTCTGACACGTTGTCAGTAAGACATCAATATTTTGTATAGTTTTGTAATTGTGTTGAGAACACAATGATATTCTATAGATTTAATATGCATGTACGAGATTGGCGGTAATTTTCGAAATGACAATAGCTGTATTGCATTAGACTTGACTATTTCACAAGCTTAAGTTGAAGGATATATAGCATGTCAGGTCATAATACAATCAGTTGGGACTTTCCATTACAAATCAATGTAGTGTTCGAAGATTTGAAGTTATTATAATATTGGAAATTAACGGTGTCTTTTCTTTGCTTTCTGTTTCTTACTTTAGAGATTGAACGTAAAATGATTTTCTTTTCTTTTATTACATCAATGAACACGAAATGTGAAACAACACAAATATAATGTGATTGGTCCTCTACACTTTTACTATAAGTTCTATTTGGTTTTAATTTGAGAGATTAAGGAATGCAAAATATTTCACTTACCTGAAAAGAGATGGAGGGAGAGAATACCAAAGTGTCGGCAAAACCATAAGTCGAACTAAAAAACGATAAAACAAGGGAAAGCATGAACATATGTCCCTATGAGAACCTGATAGCAGCCATATAACCTATTCATAGTTTTCTTTAACCTGCTCCTATAGAAAGCTTGTGTTGCAAGTTTGCCCGTCAGCAGGTTGACATGTCTCACGGAAGTCATGTTATTAGATAAATGCTCTTGAATACCGAATCAATTACGACATGTAAACACCGTAGATTGTGGTAGCAGGGATGGTATAATCGAGGAAGGGAATGTTGACGATATGAACATTAACATCGTCCAGCTTATCGTACAACTTAGTAGTAAGCCATCCCTGTTGGTCATATTGTAAGTAAAATACGAGCAAAGCCACTGAAGTAGAAGATGCTATTGTGTCCTTGATCGTAAGTTAAGGATGACAAATCCGATCGACGTGATCAATAGATTTCTCGTTATATAAAGACAGCACATTATCAATATCTCTTGATATTAAATCAAGGGACTTTACAAGGTGTTGTTACTAGACCTGATAAGTTTGTCAATAAATTCAGCTTCTGATAAATATAAAAATAAATCAGCCAAAAGAGATCCCATAATTCCTATGGCCTACAATCTGCTGGAAAATCGTGCCTTCGAACTAGCAAAGAACGAACTCAATCATTCTCACAGTTTGGACCTCGTGTGTTTTAACTAAATATAGATTTTACAATAACGCAAGGTTATTAAGTGGTCTGGTAATGTCACATTTTCGCCGGGCGGGCGATGATTTTATTTTGCCAAAAATCGTCCGGCAAGGCGGGGAACCGTAAGGACGCCGGGATATTATTATTGCGGCCGGCGCAAATGGGACTAAAGCATTAGATATGTATATCTTGAGATGTACTGAAAGCATATTTAATATGATACAGCTCTGTATTTTTATCCTCTATATATGTTATACGCCATGGGAAATAACCATAGAGAAAGTTCCTTGTTCAATATATATGTAGGAACAATATGGCTAGATAATAGCTTTTAGTGATCGACCCCTAACAAACTAACACAAAAAGGGACAAAATTTCGTGAAATAGGATGATTTAAATGTACAGCATTAATGTCTTTAAATAATTGTTTACTGTGTAATTATACATCTGTGGATGTTTTTTTGATTAGATCAATACAACACATGGTCTGTACCATTACTGACAGACGTGACCATGTAATGTGTTCAATTATTTTTGATAAAATAAAATAAATAATGATAATTGATGCATTATAGGAAAGTTTCTCGAGCATGGCTAGGTAAATGACATATCAGCTTGTTTGTCGTGCAATACAAACGTTAATATTTATCTGCATTTTTTTTCTTGATATTAATCTGTTCATAATGTTCGCAATTTGCAAGTAACGGGTCATACAATTACAAAGTATTGTTGTTTATCAGAGAACAATTAGGGGCATGATGAATTAAAATGCGAATTGCTAAGATGGTGGCATCCTCGATATCCAGGGGTTACGCTCACTTTCGCTCTCTGCACCCCTGGAATATGTCATAGCAAAAATGAAGGCACGCGGCTAGCTATTTGATTGGTGTCAGGTAAAAAACCTGACCAATAACTAGGCTGATACTTGTCCTTTGAAAATTACAAAGGAGCGACGCTCGACTTCAAAGCCTGTCATTTTGACCGTTACGCGACCGCGAGATTCTTTTGATGTACATCAAAGGACCAAACTAGTCTTCTTGTCTCATCCACAAGGTCCTGTACATTGAGCCTTCGATTTTGCTATAACATATGCCAGGGGTGTAGAGAGCGAAAGTAAGCGTAACCCGTGGATATCGAGGATGAGATAGCGGTTGCTACGATAATATCATATAGTTTCAGTGAATACACATTGTATCTGAGTAAATTGAGAACTACAATTATCGTCTTTAGATTGCTATTGATTTATATATTATTTAATCGGAATAGCCCTTTAAACATTGTCATTAGTTGTCAAGGTCGTTATGTACGCGCATTCACATAATGATCTGGTAGTGACTCGGTCGAATATTTTAGAACAAAGTCACCATTGATAACTTTGCCGTCACGGAAATTTGAATGTGCATCCATGGAATAAGAAGTTTTTCAGCATCCCTTTTTTGTATAATTAGACAAAATGGATGCCGAATATGAACCAAGCAAAAGTCATTGGACTGTTATCTCGTTGAACCATGCACGGCGCCATATTTGAAACGAGTATCAATTCGCCGATCCTTGATTCACTGCTCTGCAAAACAGGAAAGTCGATAATAAAACTATGTTGCCTGTGTGATAGAGTTCAATTGAAATAATCATTTCGTAATCTTTGTGGTATTGTCTCCCAAGACCAGTCGGTTTGTGAAATTACATTGTTATCCAACCTTGATTTAGTTGTACGCTATTTTATACGCTGTCAGAGTTTACAAAACTGTTTGTTCAAGCTGTGGACGTGGTGTTTATGAATACTTGTATTGTATGGAACAAACCAACATTTTAAACTTGTTATTTTTAATATACGTCATTTCTGAGACCTTTTTAAAAGGAGGGAAAACATCTAAGCAGGATGTGATCGGTTCACTAGAGCTGTTTTCTCGCACACGTCATCAGTGTTTCTATATCACTTGATGCATTATAAATGTCCCTACTGTTCTTCATACCACTTTACCATTTTAACTAAATTAGAGCCATAACAATTTGTATTAATGAAGTACAAATTATGAAGCAAGTCGATGAAAGATGAAAATACTACAACGATCCATTTATTGCATATATATACCTAACTGATTTATAAACTATTTGCTGATGTTAACATTGCTTAAGAACAGAAAATAAGTCACTGCCATTCCTAACTTATACAGCTAGGTGACGACATACTGTACACATGTAGATTGTATAAACATCGCTGTTTCACGGACATGATGTGTAATCTCGTTCTCCTCTTAGTTGAGAAAAGAGCCGATTATTCGTTGCTCGCTACGTAGCCTATACTCTTACAAGTTAACCTCAGCATTCCTTCCGTTCTTCTCGTATCCTCTCCGTTTCTCGCGGAGGTCGGCCTATATCTCTCAGTATACAAGTATGTTTCCAATGTGTAATGCTCGTGTAACCTTGTCAAACTGCAAAACATAGCCATGCTCTTCCATTAAAAAATTTCCTTCTCAAAAGATCAATGGCTTTCCCCTTTTACTTTGCTTCTGGAAATTTCGCTAATTCAAAATGCCAATATTAGATCTTTGCACCCTTACTGACTTTTTGTTATCGATGTTGTTTTTGGTGGCGGATAAAATCTATTGTTTGGTATTTAATATTGGTATTTATTAAATCAACAGTTATCTCCTTATGTCAAGGAGGTTGATGGTATGCATTAGTCATTGGACTTAACCTATCGTCCACTTAAATCATGCAGCCATAATTTCAGTTAAGAAATATAACAACACTATCTCAATGTATCTTTTTATTCGTGACTATCATACTTTGATACGATTAAATACAGCTGGTATTACCTGTCGCACTACATGCACTTTCTTCTATCCGTGTCTGGTATCACTACGATCTCCACGTTGCTGATACGCATCGATGTATCTCTAATGTACAAGCTGATACCGGTACTTTATTGTAGGCGTGCACATGTTTTACCCGTAACATTGGCGTCACATGTCGATAATGTTTCGCTCAATCATAAAGAACAAAATTGAAGAATTATTGTCATGGGCGCAATCTTAAACCTGTTGTTCTATCGGATAATTATGGTCGTGTATTAGGCCGCTTGTTTAATTACATCCTCTGAGTCCGTAGCATCTGAAACACATCTCTGTATATAATAAAAAATATTGTTTTTGCTTCTGCCATTAATGTCACTGGCGTTAGATAATCAGTCAATATTAAAATCGTCTGCCCATTATGTTTAAGGAAGCTCTACTTCACATAAAACTGCCAGGGGAAGTAAGTAGTATGGGGCATTGTGTTTGACTGTCGAGAGACAAAGGTAACACAATGCAATTCTCTTCCTGGTTAATTATTACCATTGTTAAACCTGACAGCCAGTTGTTTGATAAAAAATACAATGTCACCAGGACTGGTAATCACTAATAGTAAACTTGAAATGATAGACTTACATTTAAGGAGCATCCCAAACACTATATTTGACACTTTAAATCAAACATAACAGTATATTTATATTTGTGTAAAATATATGTGTGAGTCGGTTTCGAAATTACTGATGTACAAAATATTCTCTCTAACACCAACCTGCAGAGTGATGAAAAATATGTACTGAATATATAATAAACCAAGGAAATGTTAACTTTTCATGGAAATAGTTCACCAATAATTTGAAAGAATAATGCTTATTAAAAGAATTATATATATACATATAAATATTTTAAAACGAGCTGAAATTTCAATTGAGATTATTTAATGGTTTTTCATTTCAGCAAAATGTCATATTTTCTTTCTTATGTCAGGTTTGCTTGTTCTCTTTGTAATATTTGTAGATTGTTTATGTCAGGTATTGCTGATGTCTGTATTAACTCAGTAGATTTGTTATATCAGGTATTGCTGAAGTCTGTATTAACTCAATAGATTTGTTATGTCATGTATTGCTGATGTCTGTATTAACTCAATAGATTTGTTATGTCATGTTTTGCTGATGTCTGTATTAACTCAGTAGATTTGTTATGTCAGGTATTGCTGATGTCTGTATTAACTCAATAGATTTGTTATGTCAGGTATTGCCGATGGCTGTATTAACTCAGTCGATTGTTTATGTCAGGTATTGCTGATGTCTGTATTAACTCAGTAAATTGTTTATGTCAGGTATTGCTGATGTCTGACTTAATTCAAAAGATTTGTTATGTCAGGTATTGCTGATGTCTTTATTAACTCACTAGATTTTTTTATGTCAGAAATTGCTGATTTCTGTATTAACTCAGTAGATTGTTTATGTCAGGTATTGCTTATGTCTGTATTAACTCAGTAGATTGTTTATATCAGGTATTGCTGATGTCTGTATTAACTCAATAGATTTGTTATGTCCGGTATTGCTGATATCTGTTTTAACTCAATAGATTTGTTATGTCCGGTATTGCTGATGTCTGTATTAACTAAATAGATTTGTTATGTCCGGTATTGCTGATGTCTGTATTAACTCAATAGATTTGTTATGTTATGTATTGCTGATGTCTGTATTAACTCAATAGATTTGTTATGTTATGTATTGCTGATGTCTGTATTAACTCAGTAGATTTGTTATGTCAGGTATTGCTAATGTCTGTATTAACTCAATAGATTTGTTATGTCAGGTATTGCTGATGTCTGTATTAACTCAGTAGATGTGTTAAGTCAGGTATTGCTGATGTCTGTATTAACTCAGTAGATTTGTTATGTCCGGTATTGCTAATGTCTGTATTAACTCAGTAAATTTGTTTTGTCAGGTATTGCTGATGTCTGTATTAACTCAGTAGATTTGTTATGTCAGGTATTGCTGATGTCTGTATTAACTCAATAGATTTGTTATGTCAGGTATTGCTGATGTCTGTATTAACTCAGTAGATTTGTTATGTCAGGTATTGCTGATGTCTGTATTAACTCAGTAGATTTGTTATGTCAGGTATTGCTGATGTCTGTATTAACTCAGTAGATTTGTTATGTCAGGTATTGCTGATGTCTGTATTAACTCAGTAGATTTGTTATGTCAGGTATTGCTGATGTCTGTATTAACTCAGTAGATTTGTTATGTCAGGTATTGCTGATGTCTGTATTAACTCAGTAGATTTGTTATGTCAGGTATTGCTGATGTCTGTATTAACTCAGTAGATTTGTTATGTCAGGTATTGCTGATGTCTGTATTAACTCAGTAGATTTGTTATGTCAGGTATTGCTGATGTCTGTATTAACTCAGTAGATTTGTTATGTCAGGTATTGCTGATGTCTGTATTAACTCAGTAGATTTGTTATGTCAGGTATTGCTGATGTCTGTATTAACTCAGTAGATTTGTTATGTCAGGTATTGCTGATGTCTGTATTAACTCAGTAGATTTGTTATGTCAGGTATTGCTGATGTCTGTATTAACTCAGTAGATTTGTTATGTCAGGTATTGCTGATGTCTGTATTAACTCAGTAGATTTGTTATGTCAGGTATTGCTGATGTCTGTATTAACTCAGTAGATTTGTTATGTCAGGTATTGCTGATGTCTGTATTAACTCAGTAGATTTGTTATGTCAGGTATTGCTGATGTCTGTATTAACTCAGTAGATTTGTTATGTCAGGTATTGCTGATGTCTGTATTAACTCAGTAGATTTGTTATGTCAGGTATTGCTGATGTCTGTATTAACTCAGTAGATTTGTTATGTCAGGTATTGCTGATGTCTGTATTAACTCAGTAGATTTGTTATGTCAGGTATTGCTGATGTCTGTATTAACTCAGTAGATTTGTTATGTCAGGTATTGCTGATGTCTGTATTAACTCAGTAGATTTGTTATGTCAGGTATTGCTGATGTCTGTATTAACTCAGTAGATTTGTTATGTCAGGTATTGCTGATGTCTGTATTAACTCAGTAGATTTGTTATGTCAGGTATTGCTGATGTCTGTATTAACTCAGTAGATTTGTTATGTCAGGTATTGCTGATGTCTGTATTAACTCAGTAGATTTGTTATGTCAGGTATTGCTGATGTCTGTATTAACTCAGTAGATTTGTTATGTCAGGTATTGCTGATGTCTGTATTAACTCAGTAGATTTGTTATGTCAGGTATTGCTGATGTCTGTATTAACTCAGTAGATTTGTTATGTCAGGTATTGCTGATGTCTGTATTAACTCAGTAGATTTGTTATGTCAGGTATTGCTGATGTCTGTATTAACTCAGTAGATTTGTTATGTCAGGTATTGCTGATGTCTGTATTAACTCAGTAGATTTGTTATGTCAGGTATTGCTGATGTCTGTATTAACTCAGTAGATTTGTTATGTCAGGTATTGCTGATGTCTGTATTAACTCAGTAGATTTGTTATGTCAGGTATTGCTGATGTCTGTATTAACTCAGTAGATTTGTTATGTCAGGTATTGCTGATGTCTGTATTAACTCAGTAGATTTGTTATGTCAGGTATTGCTGATGTCTGTATTAACTCAGTAGATTTGTTATGTCAGGTATTGCTGATGTCTGTATTAACTCAGTAGATTTGTTATGTCAGGTATTGCTGATGTCTGTATTAACTCAGTAGATTTGTTATGTCAGGTATTGCTGATGTCTGTATTAACTCAGTAGATTTGTTATGTCAGGTATTGCTGATGTCTGTATTAACTCAGTAGATTTGTTATGTCAGGTATTGCTGATGTCTGTATTAACTCAGTAGATTTGTTATGTCAGGTATTGCTGATGTCTGTATTAACTCAGTAGATTTGTTATGTCAGGTATTGCTGATGTCTGTATTAACTCAGTAGATTTGTTATGTCAGGTATTGCTGATGTCTGTATTAACTCAGTAGATTTGTTATGTCAGGTATTGCTGATGTCTGTATTAACTCAGTAGATTTGTTATGTCAGGTATTGCTGATGTCTGTATTAACTCAGTAGATTTGTTATGTCAGGTATTGCTGATGTCTGTATTAACTCAGTAGATTTGTTATGTCAGGTATTGCTGATGTCTGTATTAACTCAGTAGATTTGTTATGTCAGGTATTGCTGATGTCTGTATTAACTCAGTAGATTTGTTATGTCAGGTATTGCTGATGTCTGTATTAACTCAGTAGATTTGTTATGTCAGGTATTGCTGATGTCTGTATTAACTCAGTAGATTTGTTATGTCAGGTATTGCTGATGTCTGCATTAACTCAATAGATTTGTTATGTCAGGTATTGCTGATGTCTGCATTAACTCAATAAATTTGTTATGTCAGGTATTGCTGATGTCTGTATTAACTCAATAGATTGTACATCATATTTGTTTACCTTTTTTGTAATATCTACAGATTGAGTATATTTTTTGGTTGTTTTGTAGTTTGTGATTCCTTCAGATATATAAATTGGCAAACGAAATTATTTTCCATCAATTGACCATAGACAATGTTATCAGGCAGTAACGAAGACCTTTGTATCACACCCCTCCGTTGTAATCAGGCTGCATCGATATAAACTTTTAATCAACAAAGTCAGTTCTCAAACTTGTTCATAATCCTCTGATTAGGACTTACTATTTATTGAAAGGAATACTACTAAAATGAGATATAATTTATACGTTAATTATGAACTTGATTAACAAATAAATTGAACGATTTATTTTCTGATTTAATATATATTGTATATTTAGGCTTATTCCCTTATCAGTAAATATGGCAAGCACTTAGGCTGTCTATACAAAAAATGTAGGGGAGCTCATCAATGTTGAACCATTTGAAATTTCAAAAGGAAAAATATCTGGCATGTGAATACTAGACGTCTGAGAGATATTATTAGTCCTCTGAAATACACCTTGGCATATATTTGAGATCTACCAAAAGGTCCGTAAACATATGATCAGCAATTAAAAGTATCACTATATAAAACTTACTTTAAAAAATATGTTTGTACATTACAGGGTATACATGAAATACACTACAAAAATGTAAAAATGAAATCCACAAAGAGAGTGACTGTTGTTCTCAATTTTATCTATTCATATTACACATGCTAAATTCTTCAAAAAATATAATTATAAAATAAAAACAGTAATAAACTAACGAGAATTAGAAATCAACATAATACACAACGCTCACTAGCTTTTAAAGTTCTTTCTTCAATATTGTAATGTAATTATTTTCACAAACGATATGTAAGGTCGCGTAGGAATGGGTTTGAGTTGGTTAGTTTACTTATTGATACGTAAAACATTAACGGATTTGTTTACAGATCTGTACCAAGAAATAGTAGTGCTTGAATGTTTATAATTGTTACACGTTAATCAACTCAGAACATTCAAACACCTAACCACTCGTAAAATTTAAGCACCCATTATGGCACTACATCGCGGAGTAATATACGCGTAGGAGTAGTAAGTTGTCAAATGGCGCCATACTGCCAAGTTTTAAAGTTAAGGATTTTAACTAATCAAAGAGACGGGAATTTTAATCAAGCGGTTGTTTATCACATGTCTTTTTACCAACAACTCTGCCATTAAACAGAATATCCTGGAGTTGTTGAACAGGGGCAATCGCGGTTGAAATTTATTTAATACATGTTATTGAATTCATCAAGGCGTCTTAAAGTACCTTATATTTGCCTTTTTGAAAACATCTGAAGGATCGTCAAATTACATATTAAAATATAAATATACATGTAAAATGCAAAAAAAAATGTGATATGACAATACAGATAAAACTGCATTTAGGCAATCGAGCTGATCCCTAAATCAAAGTGTTATAGTCTGTTTAGATTTGTTGGCTATCATAGGTTTCTAAATACATGTGTAGCCGACTCTTGGAAATACGTTTTCCCGAAAATAGATTACGAATAATTACATCAATTTGACGTTCGTAGACCTTTTTCTCCGGAAGTCTCACAGTCTACAAATCACGGTTGCACGATATTTTATCATACATTTTAAACCGCATTGACATCGTTGTTTGTGATTTACAACATTAGTAACAAACACTATCGGCACCTAGTTTACTGGTAGATGAAGAACGAATTCAATCATATTGCTTAGTCTCAAATATAAGCGCGCTATCCATTTATACAAAAAAACATTCATATAATCGCCTGTAACCTCTTAATCCGTTCTCTCTAACCGAACAATAACGTCCAGTGATCTCTCTACGTTGTAATCTCGCGAAATCACGCCATCTTAGCCACACATCCACGCCAAAATCTGCCCCCTGTCACCGCCAATTGTGGAACAGCACCACGTGGGAGTGGCTTATTATATCGTTGCAGTCACTGTCATTCGCCCAACCACGGAGTCACCACGCACGCCGACCACGTTCTTAATTAATCCCATTTTTATATGGAAAGTTGAATAATCGGAATAATTGCTCAGACTGTCAGAAATCGCATCGTGCTATTTTTGGTTAGCTTCGCACAAAGGCGGAAGCTTCTTTTCATACGAAATCATTTTGATAATATTACATATTGAATTAGTTTTCCATTTAAGTATCATCGAAACATTATTTTAATGGATAAATATTATTTCTATAACATTAATAGTAGAGTAGTTTCGAAGACAAATGGAAACAATATCTTAATGGAAGCTGACAATACGTCTGCGACGCGAACGCCGTGTGTCGGTAGAAGGCGATGAATTAGATTAAATATACCAAACACAGAGCGCTCCCCCGGGTGGACCAGGGACTTGTGGGGCTACTGGGATGGTGGACTTATTCATTATATACGCTATACCTTTAATTACAGTTACATTTCCACCGGTCAAATGTCCGATACACATCTGACCGCAATCTGGACCTCGGTTCATCAGATTAATGGATTATGCTTCGTATTTGGTCAAACGGATCCGAATATTCTGGCATGATTTTCTTGTTATGTAGGGAAATTAGCAATTAGACAATTAGAGGTAAGTAATTAACATCTGCTTTGATATTTTAATATTGAGCATCCTTTCTCAAAAATCCGTCCTCTACCAGAACCATATAAAATGGAAAGAACCCATTTGCTTTCCTATATTTAGGGTGTTAGTTTTCAAGAAAAGCGAACGGCGACATAGATTTATAAATATAAACTATTTTGGACAATATTTGGTTTAAAAATACTACAACAGTCAATATGGAATACACTTGGATTTGCAGTATCCTTGTTGAGTTCGGTGGCAATATTGTTCAGCACACTATTGGTATTCCTTTAGAAACATAGTATGTCCCCTCTCTGGCCGACTTGTTATTCATGTTAGTTTTATTTTGTTGTTTGGGAGAGTGCATTTTAGAAGAGCTTAAATAATATAACCGGACTGGTACCCATAACCATGCCTTATTCTTCATCCTTCAGAAACATTTTCAGAAACATTTCTATGCTGACGATATGTTGTCTTCAATCAAAAGTTAATTTGTTGACCACATTTATCACATATAATATTCTAACTGACAACTAAGGACACTACAGAATTCTACACCAAGCTATTACCTGTTACCTCGATTTTGATTTTCCTCTCGGAAACTATCATGAATTTGTGTGAAAGATGTCGACGCCTGGCAGACAAACTTACAATGAAATGTTTCCGGTGAGACAAATTGATGAAGTGTACGCCCATGATCTCAATAGGAAATAAGCTGTTGTCTTTTGCGATAGGAAGGTCGATCTTCGTAATTAAGATCATAAGTATGTCTTGTGGTTTCTTTGTCACTTCCCTGGTTCGCACTTTGTGGACATAACATTAATTATATTAGTTTTCTGGTGAAGAGAGTATTGTATACAAAACTTAATAATTATAACCGACTTGTTGTCTTATACAACAGTGTCTGATTATTGTTGATAAACATTTGAATTAAGAGAATGCCCGGATTCATAACCTGACCCCCATCAAACTCATTCACAGTGACATTGACCAGGACTACATCTTAGATCGTTGGTGACGTTCACACTTTCATGGAATACTACCTGACGTGTGTTTCGGTGTTCTCATCGTGACGGTGTAATACATTTTCTGATTTATCTTACAAATGTCTTTAAGGTGGCTCCACAATTTCGCAATTAACCAGCAAAATTCGTTGAAACTTTCATATAATGGTTATGCAACTATGTAGAGTTGATTTTATGAAAATCAAAACACTCCGATAGTTTGGGGACTTTTTTGAAAAAATACCACAAAAATTGAATTTTCGTCAATTTCAATATTTTCCGTTTTTTTTTTGTGTGTGTGACATTGTTCGGAACAATAACAACAATAGTAAAATGAAAAGAAGCATTTCTAATTAACCCTACAAATATTTTATTTATCGCAAAATATGTAACACATGTTACACAAAGTGTTTTTTATTGAATTTGTACGGATGAAAGTGATTATCAACAAGCTAAAAGCAAACAGGACACAAAGATCTATACATATAGAATGGGAAATTGAACAAAATATACACATTGGCTTTATAATTAATTTATTTTACATTTTACAATCACTTCGATCCGGGTGAGAGTTGTCTTCCTTGAAAAAAATCGGAATTTTTGCAGAGGGGTGACATTTACACAATGACAGTTGCCCTGTTTACATATAACAAAAATGATGGAAATAAAT
>NW_018408416.1:463502-466149 GCF_002113885.1 Mizuhopecten yessoensis
GATCGGTTTGACCGTTTAAACGAAAACGGCCCAGGTGTTACTATAATTTGCACTACGATATTGAATGCCCGATACGCAATACGGAAATGACGACACGGTGTACATGCACATTTCGATCAAGATAATTGAGTCCGAGCTGTACTTTTTCCGGAAGTACGTCACGAAAATGGACGCTGATGACGATGTGTGGAGCCACCTTAAAGCCATTGTGCGTAATTAGGTAGAAGATCTTTGACAATTTTGGAAGCAAACCAGTAACTAAATTCGATCGAGGTTAAATCTTGGAATCGAGTGTATCTACACGGTCCTCTATATACTCCATCTAGTATTAAACAAACAACAACCATGATATCCACAGGTAGCTTCTCGGCCGATAGATTTAGATTTAAAACTTGTACGTTCCGTCTACGTCCGAATGACACAATAACAACCACCCGTGTCCTACTCCATACACACGCTCCAACCTCATTGGTCAATAACAAATCGCACGAATTACTCGCCCTAATACGAACCTCACGTACCTATAGGACAATATTACGCGCTATTCTCCGAAACGCGCGCACGTTTAATTACTGTATGTGACGTAACAAATTCAAGATAATGTAACATATACTTATAATCAATGTCTGTATTTTTCTCTTTTGATTTATTCCAAACAATTGCTTATAATGAACAATTACATCCGTGTGATAATCACAATGAGCAGGTGACGAAGATCGACTCATGTAGGCATAATAAGTCAGAGAGTAAGATTGATGTTTTTCAATGTTTTAATATGTTCAGTTGAAATAGGACAAAATAAAGGGGAAGTACCTGTAACTGAATAGTAGAAGTTTCCCGCTTCACCTGTGGAGCCCGTCATACGTAGAATCAACTATTGATGAAAAGAGATCTGAGCGTTCGACTGATAATATTTTTATCTCATAATGCATGCATGACTTAATAGAATTAAAATTGGACAATATATATTTTGCTGCCACAAAACTGCGTTAGGATAAAGCTTCAGAGGGCTAACATGACTAAGATATGGTATACGTAGAAGTACCTTAGCTGTAAACAGTTATCACTTCGTGACGTACCTGGGATTTATCACAATTTTATCAGTGAGATATTCGATTTTATCTGCATGTCAAAAGGATTTCTCGCACTTCAGATGGGGACATCCCATGTGATACCCCGAGATAGAATTTTTCTATCTCGTCCGGTCTCTCTGGCGCCTCTCCGTGACGTTTCGCGGAATTTTAACACAGTGATGTAATCATCCGCGAGTTAACGGCTTGAAATTTACAATCCGCATTATAGATATTCTGTTTTGTCGTTATATAAATTGTTTTGTCGTTATATAAATCGTTTTGATGTTGGTGGATTCCTGATGTTGTAGATGAAATTAACTCTACACTGTGAAAAATGTGTCTTTTTTCTAAGGACGAACTAAAAGGACACATTTAA
Organism: Mizuhopecten yessoensis; assembly: GCF_002113885.1. NCBI lineage: Eukaryota > Metazoa > Mollusca > Bivalvia > Pectinida > Pectinidae > Mizuhopecten > Mizuhopecten yessoensis. Next base: position 464,952 of record NW_018408416.1, read on the forward strand.
ACGTAGCTTTAGTAGTGAATAGGCTATATATATTTGAAGCCCCAGACGGGATAATTGTAAACTTTAGCGGAATTGAATAGTAGTAAAAGGCGCAAGAAAAAACTCAACCACCCGAATTGAACGAGATCGGCTAACGCCTCGGTTGGGATTATGTTACAGAATCCTAAACATTAACTGAGATATATCTGTAACCCGATCTCGGTCAGTTGCAGGTAATATGTTATATTAATTTGTCACAGTGTGAGGTTATCACTTTTTTATTGATCAATCAAAAATGTTCTTTCTATTCACAACATTCAAAGCCGCAGAATTTCTGTTCAGAATCAGATGAAACAAAGTAAAATAAATGTCTGTTGGTGCAAGTTTGCTTCATACACTTGGCTATTTACTTAGCTACACAGACAATGGCAAAAAATGGAAGAATAAAATGGCGCTCAGCACTGGTGTCAAGCATGACATCATTACAATTATGGCGCCAAAGATGTTTCGTTTTTTATGCAGTAACATATTTATGGCTGCTGGTATTTAAAGAAAGTAGTAAGTACAAAAATTGATAAAATAACATATTTCACTCGTTTGGCAGTGCTTTGCACTCGTACAAATATCGGTATATATTATTTTTTATCAAACTCGTGAAATATATATGGTATCCAACGGAAAATCATTAGCTATGCATGCAATTATCACTATGCTGAATACAATTTGCGTATACTTTTATAGTTTCACTGTATACCTGCGGTACCTACACAATGTTACTGTGCCGCATACAAATAATGCAATGCTCTTTTATAGTTTCACTGTATACCTGCGGTACCTACACAATTATGTTACTGTGCAGCATACAAACAATACAATGCTGTATACCTGCGATATCTACACAATTTTACTGTGCCGATTACAAACAATACAATGCTGTATACCTGCTGTACCTACACACTGTTACTGTGCCGCATACAAATAATACCATGCTGTATACCTGCGGTCCCTACACAATGTTACTGTGCCCCATACAAACAATACAATGCTGTATACCCGCGGTACATACACAATTTTACTGTGCCGATTACAAACAATACAATGCTGTATACCTGCGGTACCTACACAATGTTACTGTGCAGCATACAAATAATACAATGCTGTATACCTGCGGTATCTACACAATTTTACTGTGCCGCATACAAACAATACAATGCTGTAT
>NW_018408417.1:0-1484 GCF_002113885.1 Mizuhopecten yessoensis
CCAATTGTCTGATTTTCAATTCAAATTTGAAGGCAGTTAAGGGATTCTTTGTGCAGAATATGTATATTCATGACAATCACAAGATGTCTGGTGCAATTTTTTTTTACCCTTATAAAATATAGTGACAAGTTTCTGCCAAACTGCATCTTTACAGATTGCTACAATCCGAGTCATCTGTTCAAAAACCTGTCCAACTTATTGAAATGTTACACCAACACAGAAAACAGAATGGCATTAAATAGCAGAAGTGATACAAATATTGCAGGTGATACTAATCTACAAATGGGGAAATTAAACACCTGTGGTTAGGTTGAAGTCGGATATAAACCGTAATCATGTAAAAAATAATTATTAACAAATTCATTTTTATTCCAAGTAAGCATCCGTATTCGACCAGCTGCTGCTAGAGCCAGAGAGATAATACGTCACAGTGCTGCCTTAATACTGGTAAGATGCATATAAAATTGTAATAGCAAACTGCGTTGTCTTTGCATTATAGGCACATATATACTCAGATCAAACGGATGGTTTTAATAACGTAAAATAAGTACAAAAAGTCTTTCCTAAGTGTTTACATCACAAGTATGTATGCTTTTCATTCTTGTTTATTTGCAGGTTGATATTGTGCCATGTATCATTTGTTTGATACTGGTATTAAAATAGTCATGGAATGCCAATTATCATAAAAGGAAAATTCACTTTTGCTTTGATGCAGTCCAATCACCCATCAGAGGGGAAACATTGGATATCACAAAGTGTCCTATATGAGAGAAAATGAGCTTCAAAACACATTCAATATGTTTATTTCCGAAGTAATATAGTAATGAAAATTGTAATAATACTCTTATCTCAGGCAGAAGAATAGTCAAGAGAAAATATTTATAAGCAACAGCATTCCCTAGAATATTCATACATGCAAAAATTGAAGTAAATTATATAAAGTATATATGCTTTCTAAACAATGACTATTACATAACAATGTGCCCGCATAATGCTTTATCTACAATCACAATTTTGATTGTTCTGATATTGTTTTAAGTCCGATGATGACCTACCAACACCCCCACCACAGTCCCCAGAGACACCACGCAGTCCTACTCCACCGCCACAGACATGCTCTCCAGTACGTGCACCCAGGACACGCTCTCCATCACATGCACCCAGGGCATCTCCAGCACGTGCACCCAGGGCACCCTCTCCACCACATGCATCCAGGGTACTCTCTCCACAACTGGAGCCAACTCCACCTGCCCATGCATCCACTGATGCTGTGTTTAAAGGTTTGAAAGATACAACAAAAAATGAACTAGTTTAACGGGCTTTAAATTTCAAAATATCACAAAAGGTGTACAGTGCACTGGAATTACGGTTTTGTGCCCCACTTTATACAGAGTTAGTGCCCTTTGTTTATTTTTGATACCATAGTTAGTCCGAAGCATAAGTTCCATGTTATTTCATCTCTGTTGACCAAACTTACCATATTT
>NW_018408417.1:4823-10244 GCF_002113885.1 Mizuhopecten yessoensis
CCCAATCAGTACGGGATATTACCTTTAAAATGTAAACGCCTTAATGCATTTTGCCTTAAGGTACTTGATATGAGAAAGGAACGACAATTTTCTATCGATAACGCCTAGGAATTTAGTTTGTTCTACTACAGAAATTGATTGGTTGTCAAGGGTGAGATTTGGATCGTCATGGGTTTTACGTAATAGACAAAAATGCATGCAGAATGTTTTTGATTTGGAAAATTTTTAAACATTTTTATCAGCCCAGATCTGAACTTTATTCAAAGAATGCTGTAACTGTCTTGATCTCCAATTTGTCTTACTGACTGAGGACCTAACACACATATATCTTTGGCTTTTAGGAAACACTGTCGCTCTTCATTGAACTCTCCATCTTTTACAAAAACTATTGTTAGCTTATTTTCTGACGATATAGAGTCATATGAATTGTCGGTTGTTCCGCTTTTTGAACACTATGCTCTAAAGTCATTGGGAAAATCTCCTCTACCGTTCCCAGTGGTCCTTGAGTTTTCAATGACCACCTATACCTCGTCTTTTGAACCTAACGGTATTGTGTTTATCCAGTTTATGTTCATTTGCCATACCTGAATTAGTGCCTTCTTTAAGGTGCATCAGGACAATCATTGCTCCCTCTGTTTTAAAAAAATGAAAAACAAGGGGGAAAAAAAGAAAAATATAGATTATGATATATCGCAATGAAGGTCAGGATAGGGCCATTCAAAACTACATAATAGTTTTTAGGGTTGGTGTACACAACATGATATTAAACAGTCTTGGAACAAAAACCAAGAATTGTTGTTCAACCAGAATTTCTCATTACTGTTCACTAATTAACAATAAAAATGAAGTTTGGATGCCATTAATTTTCATGTTGTGCCATTCTTACGTAGTCTAAATAAAGACAACTTTCAAATGTATGGGGGCCTATGAATATCAGCCTGTTTGCATGCATAATTTGAAAGACACCTAAATAATTTGTCTCTTCTTTATATGACATGGTGTTTTGGACCACATACATCACCAACTTATCGATTCGTTCAATATAATATTACTCTTTCAACAACATTCAACGGTTTTATCTATTCGTAATATCGCCTGTAAACTATCACTTTCAATGTATCTGAACATGTCTATTTTGTTTAGGGGAATCAATACAGAAATTACTCCCAATTGCTTGGTTTGGTTTAGTATTGTTTAACGTCCTATTAACAGCTATGGTCATTTAAGGACGGCCTCCCCTGTGTGCAAGATGCATGCGTGTAGTGTATGCGGGTGTGTTTTGGAAGGCTGCAAGATGTTCGTGTTAGCCTTGTGATAGCGCGGAACTGACTTTATAGTGCTACCTCACTGATACATACTGCCGAAGACACCATGCAGGACACCCCATCCGGTCACATTATACTGACAACGAGCGAACCAGTCGTCCCACTCCTTAACTTCTGAGCGTTAAGCAGGAGTAGAAATATCATTTTTACAGACTCTGTTATGTCTCGGCGAGGGGACAGAACCCAAAGCCTTCCTCACAGGGGCGAACGCTCAATTATAGACCAAAAGTGAGGCATTGTCACGGGAGGCATTAGGAAGAAGAAAGTTATTGAGAAAGAGAAAGATAAGATCCCAAATTTAATCGCCTCTTACGATCATACAATGGGGTCAGCAGGTACCATTCTTGCGTCCTACCTGCAGGGACGGACAATAAAAAACCTTCAACTCACAACGACTTATGGTTAGTCCAATGCGACCCTGTGTGATAATGATTTGGGTGCTTCACAACCAATCCAACACCATTTCCCTGGTTTTTCAACATCTAATCCACATAACTGCCAACGTGTCTAGGGTGTTGCCCCTCTCATAACCCTGTATACCAGTGTGTGTTCCGATGGTCGTTATGGTGGTGACGGTAGCATCATTAAGTGTACTTTTAGGTGTTTNTCATAACCCTGTATACCAGTGTGTGTTCCGATGGTCGTTATGGTGGTGACGGTAGCATCATTAAGTGTACTTTTAGGTGTTTTATCGGCCAGCTCATCCTGATGTAGTTTCTGCAACAACAAAAAATTACATGGTTACACATTGATCGGGGTTGAAACGTGCCTTTTATATCTATATTTCAACAACCCCATAATATCTTTTTTTAACAAATTATGAAGCTCAATTACACTCTGTAATCCCCCAATATATGTCACAAATTGCATAACGTTCAATACCTAATAAAATAATCCGTGCGGTAGTGAAGACTTTCACCGGATCTACTCTTTGTTTGCAAGGATACCTCAGTTCATGTGTCTTCAAACAAGTCCTTTGCCGAACATTCAATACATCAATTTAAATGTTGGTGCTTGTTTTAAGATCCGCGCTAACCTTCTTGGGTTGTTTGATCTCTGAGAAAAGGAACGAGGTATGCAGCATACCGACCTTACAACGGAGACCTTCCAATGGCGGTTGACAATACGTAACAGTGGCTTTCTGCTAGCTCCAAAAGGTAATATTATACCGAATTATTGTTAAAAAGTTCGGTAGTTCCCAGTAAAACTTCTGTTTATATTTTGATATGGCGAAATAACACCACCAGATACTTCAAATGTATTAGCAATTCCTATAATTATTCCTCATCGATTTTACAACGTGTCTGATTGGTCAAAACAAATCACATGACAGGATTATAAAACATAAGAGTCTCTCTCTCGAAAACCCTCGCACGTTATCGGACTAGTTGTCTCTCTTTGTTAGACTCTCTAGCGCCTGATGTGCTGCAAACGACACACAAACATCAACGTTGTCTGCGAACGGCGGGAGGGTTCACCTCCCAACACATGAAGAACTTGAAGGGCTTTTATCAAACAAAGATTCGGTAAACACAAAAACAAAATCTGCCGTGAAGTGTTTGAGATTTCCTTAAACAACTCCGGTTAACTAGATACATCTCTGATACAATTCTAGGCTGGGACAAGGAAGGCAGACGGCACCCACTATTAAGAACTTATGGGAACTTATTGTTTTTACTCCGATTCTTTCTATTGTTATTATTCTTTCTTCTTCTTCCGCTTTCCGCCGTAAAGGTTTCCGACACCTTTCTCAAAAACTTTAAGTACGATCTTCAGCAAACTTTTAGGGATTATTACTGATAGATTCTAGATGTGCAAACACCTTTTTGTTTTTCCAATAACCATCCAAGATGGCCGCCATGAATTTTTGAAATTTTTGGGAATTTAAAATTTCTAAAGGTGTGCGCTAAAGATAGTCAATGTCACCTATCCTATTTTACATGTTTTATAGATATTTTCCAATGCATTCCAAATTAGCATGTAGGTGTATGATGGTACCGCGAACTCAACCATGACATCCGTTTTCTAATTAGACAAAATTGGTGCCATATACTGGTTACCGATTGTTCGAAACTCCGTTGTGGTTCGAATGTTCAAATTTAGTATGTATGTGTAATATGACATTGCAAACTCAACTGCGACATTTGTTTTCCTAATTTGACGAAATGTCCACCATATACTGGGTTCTGATTGGTCGATATTTAGATATTGTTTGATGTTTGTGAAATTTGGTTTACAGGGGTATTAGGGGACTGCGAATTCAATCGCATATGATATGGTGCCATATCAACCACACGGAGGCTTCTGATTGGTCGAAATTTAGAGTGTTCGATTTTGATGACAATCGATATATATGGGTATTAAAGGACTTAATATTCAATCGCATACCTTCGTTGCCATAGCAACTACACAGAGGTAGCAATTTAGAAATTGTTCGATTTCACTCAAATTTAGTGCTATGGGGGTATATATTGATCGGTTTTTATGAAAATTGGTATATAGGGGTATTAGGGGACTGCAAATTAAACGCATAGGTTTCGTTGCGATAGTAGCTATATAGCAACTACACGGAGGCTTCCGATTGCTCGAAATTTTGATATTGTTTGATTTTTATGAAAATTGGTATATATGGATATTAGGGGACTGCAAATTCAACTGCATAGGTTTCGTTGCCAATACCAACAACATGGAGGCTTCAGATTGATCGAAATTCAGATATTGTTCTATTTCACTCAAATTTAGTATGAAGGTGTTTTATGCCATTGTGATCCTTTTAAGCTCACCTGCCCGAAGGGCAAGTGAGCTTATGCCGTGGCGCAGCGTCCGTCGTCAACTTTTTCTTTAATACCTATCTCCTCCTAAACGCCAAAGAGGACTGGGGGTGGGGCTCTGAATGGGAACTTAGCTAAATTTGCCTTAAAACGCATCTCCTGTTTAACACCAGAGAGGATTTAAACCAAATTAAGTCTGAAGCATCACTAAGGAAGGGCAATTATTTTTTAAATAAATGAGGTTGGTTCGACCCCTGAGGCCAGGGAAGCGGGGCCCTGAAGGGGAACTTACCTATATTTGCTTTAAAACGCATCTCCTCCTAAACGACAGAGAGGATTTCAACCAAATTCAGTATGAAGCATGAGTAAATAGGGATGGGCAATCTTTTCTTAAATAAATGTGGTTGGTTCGACCCCTGAGGCCAGGGAGGCGCCGCCCTGAAGGGGAACTTAGCTTTATTTGCTTTAAAACGCATCTCCTCCTAAACGCCAGAGAAGATTTCAACCAAATTTGCTCTGGAACTTCATTGGGGGAGGGCAATCATTTCCTGAAAAAATGAAACTGGTTCGACCCCTGGGGCTAGGAAGACCGGGCCACAAAGAGGAAAGTATTTGCTTTAAGACGCTAATATCCCCTAATTGCCTGCAAACATTTCTTAATTGAATGAGGTTGATTGGCGTCCTGCGGTCCTAAGAAATGGTACAGCTAGATTATCATATTCTATGGTAAAGCTTATAGTTGAATAAATGAAAGTATTGTCTAATTACACCCTGTAATATGACATATTACTTATTTCAAAATCTGCTACCATGAATGCTTTTAAATAAATATGAACGATATCCAGTGCATAGTTCTACAGAAGAAGTCGTTTGTAGCAATATAATCAAATTGACCCCTTTTGGCTCAGCCCCACTATTTGTACAATTTTGAATCCCCTCCACCTAGGGATGCTTTCAGTAAAATTTAATTAAATTCCAATCAGTGGTTAGGAAGAAGAAGTCGTTTAAAGAAATTGTTGACGGACGGACGTACGACGGACGCCACGGTATGGCATAAGCTCACCTTGGTCCTTCGGCTCTTTTGTAGAACTTTAGTTAGCGGGACATACACCAGCATATCCGGGGAAGCGCTAGACCACGACCTCGTAAACTTTCAGCGCAACTGCCAAGATAACCAAAATGTTTACAACCAACACTTTTGTGAAGGAACCAAGGTCGAAGTGACGCCAATTTGTGTTACCAATCGACAGCTCAAAATTTCAAAATATATCTGGTGTGTATACAGGATACGTTGCCATTTAAATTATGTATCTTCAAATGTACAA
>NW_018408418.1:0-1487 GCF_002113885.1 Mizuhopecten yessoensis
TGTAACAACAGACACTCATTCTGTATCAGAACCCTCCGTCACTGTCCATTTCATCAGTAACAACAGACACTCATTCTGTATTATAAATCATCTTATTCTTTCCCAACACATAAAAATGCAAAAATTTGATTTTTTTTGTTTAATATGTTGATACACATTTGACACTTTGTCCGTATGGCGTGAACAAGAAGTGAACTAGAGCTGTCACCGTGGGGTTACAAGTATACCCCAAAATCCATTGCTTTTTGATTATTTTGGGTGAGCTAACTGAAATATCAATTTTATCTCTCGTCAAGAGCATAATTTTTATGCCATTTTGTCGCTAAAGAAAAAGGAAGTGTGATCACAGTCACATATACGCTTTAGTTTCTAGGCTTATTCAAAACACCAAGAAGACTGTGATCAGGATATGATACTAAAACGATACGAAACAGGCAGAAGTTTCCAAAATTGGCACAAATAAGACATAATCATACAATGATTAGGCAAAATTGTAACGCGTATGTTTTATGTTAAAATCGTAAGGATTAGGCCAAAAGAGGAAAGGTTGGCACCTCTGCATGGTACTGCCACTACACAAAATGTTTCAAAGAAATCTATTAAAAAATGAGATATTGCATAGCCTACAATTTTTGTCTATGGACAGACTGGCAGACTGACAAGCTGATTCCAGTATATCGGTATATTCCTCCCCACCCCCCACTTTTTGCGGGGGGTATAATAACTTAAATTTGCTATGCTTTTGCTTTTTTCTTATCTGTTTGATTGAGTCATGTAAACAGTAAATGCACCTTGAGGTAACTTTTGATCAAAACTTCATACTGCTGTGTATAAAAGACAACCTTCAAAGCGAGTTTGTCGTTTCACATATTTACTAGCACAGTACAGAACCGATCGTTGCAATAGGAGAAAGATCAGTAAAGTACTTCCTCCAACTATCTTGCTTTAATGATTACTCTTAAGACAAAACATGCACAAAACAAAGTGCCAAGGGGAACCTACATATCAAATTTGAGAAAGATCCCTCCAGTACTTCCTGAGAAATAGCCATAACATATTCACTGTAAAAATCCAAGATGGCCACCTGTCGGCCATTTTGATTATCTGATCAGTCTCAAAAGTAAACATGCACAACTACAGACCAAGGGAACCTACATATCAAAGTTGAGATAGATCCCTCCAGTTCTTTCTGAAAAATAATGATACTAAGATCTGTTTAAGGCAGACAGACGACGAATGATGGATGACAGATTTAGATGGTTGACAGACTAAGAAAGAAGGGCATTAATTTGAATAGCCTACCATCAGATGGTGGTGGACTAAAAAGGGGGAATGTTAGTGGCATGGTACTTTTATAATTATAAATAACAGAAATTACATATATATCTCCAAAGTCGGTTTAAGTCAATTATGATTTTAAGCTAATTTTTAATTTAAACATCTACCTAGTACGTTCATGTCAGGGGGATCACTTATAAAGCTTACAA
>NW_018408418.1:2212-2331 GCF_002113885.1 Mizuhopecten yessoensis
TGGGGGGATCACTTATAAAGCTTACAAGACTATATATTGTCAGGGGGATCACTTATAAAGTTTACAAGACTATTTATTGTCAGGGGGATCACTTATAAAGCTTACAAGACTATATATTG
>NW_018408418.1:3570-8920 GCF_002113885.1 Mizuhopecten yessoensis
CTTAAAAAGGCTTGAAGATAATTATTGTTTCCCTGATTTCGGTTCCATATCATCAATAAGATCATAAATGATAATTTTATGAATAACTTATCTTATGTCTGTTTACAATTATTATGAAAATTTGCTGAGGGACACTTAATAAGTGAAATAAAAAGAAAACATAAGTTTTGTGGCCTATTTTTGATATATTTAGTGATATTTACCATTATTAGACTTAAGTCGATATACTTACCCAAATCCACAGAGAACACCCCACACACTTGATCCTTGGCACTTTTATGTTCCCCTCGTGCTCCTACCACGCCAAGAGAGTTGTTTGGGAAAGTGAGGTTGTGTGCACCCGACTCACAGCTTGAGGGTGTGTCTGACGGCTGGTCCCAGTCTGGGGAGGACACCAGGGAGGGGCTAGGTGGGCCCGAGTCAGGCCCAGAGGTACTAGAGGAGGAGGAGGAAGACAGACGGTACCTTGTTACACTGATGTCTGGCCTTGGCAAATTAGCACCATGATGATGATTTTCTGTAGATGATGTTTGGACTAGTTGTAAGTCAGTAGGAACATTTGACCTTTGACATGATGTCAATGGTTCCTGGTCAACATGGCCATTTGTATGTATATCCTCCCGGAGTTCCTCCAACATGTTATGGTAGCGTCTCCCTGATGGACTTGGATGAGATGAGTCAGAACTCAGACTGTTTTGCTCCACATCTGTAGAACTGCTGCTGTCAAATTTATTGTGATTTTTGTTGATGTTACAGTCCTGGAAGTCGTACTTCTCCTCACTATCTACTTCCTCTGTAACCACCACCAAGTTGTCACCATTCATTTCAATGCTCACAGACTTATTAGAGTCTATGCGATCTCGTGTGGGCGCTGCACGCAGTTTGTTTCTATTGAGCATGACCGCCAGCTGCTCCTCCGGAGTAAGACCATCACTGGTGTCTGGCGAGCTGGGTGTACATGGTGTAACATTGGTATTGCCCTCTTTCTGACTATGAAGATTATTGACTGTAAGCCCTACCTTACCTACTCCTTTACTTACACTAGGTAACTCATTGTTCTGTAATACCTCATCAGGACCTATCCCAGAGTCGGTTTGGGACTTATTGCTGGTACTTAATTTGCGCACAAAGTCTTCAGGTTGGGCCCAGCTATCACAATAATCATCACGGGAACACTCAGAGTGGACGCTGCCATTGTCAAAATTAAAACGCTTTTGTGCCTTAGTGCTGGGCATATCATAAGTAGCAACACCACACACATCACTGCTTACCGACACACACGATCCCTGGGGCGAGCTGCTTGGTGAAGGCGTTGGCTGGTCGGACCGGGCAAAGTCTGGCCGAGGGGGGCGCCGTGGACTGACCTTGGGTGTGGAAACATCTGCGCGGTTGGGGCTGTTCTCTATGCTGCGGGGATTTTTTTTCAGTGAGGAGTTGGGTATCCAGGTCAGGATCAGTGTCGGGCCATTGCTCTGTAAGACAAATCTTCATCAGCAAAATGTTCATAATCTAACAGAACTTGTAGACATCCATTTCCTTTCAAAAAATGTTAAATCAAAATAAAACTAGAACTGTAAGCCAAAGGCTAACTAATACCCCCCGCTACTATATAAACCAGTTCTACAGGAGAAGTGGTTTGTAGCAATATAGCCAAATTGCCCCCTTTTGGCCCCGCCCCTCAGCCCCCTGGATGGTCAGCCCCACCATTTGTACAATTTTAAATCTCCACCACCTAGGGATGCTTCCAGTCAAATATGGTTGATATATATCATTCTCTTAGTTCCAGAGAAGAAGTTGCTTAAAGCAATATAGCAAAATTGCCCCCTTTTTGCCCAGCCCCTCAGCCCTCTGGGGGGTCAGCCCCACAATTTGTACAATTTTGATTCCCCACCACCTAAGGATGCTTCCAGTCAAATTTAGTAAAATTCCAATCAGTGGTTAGGTTCAACAAAGGGCCATAACTCCGTAAACAAAAGGCCCAGAGGGCCTTTATTGCTCACCTGGAAACGTTAGCAAAATTGAAGTTGGAATAGCTAGATGTTGCTGGTAGTGTACATGTATTACATGGTAGGGCTGGGACGAATCAGGATTTTTTCGAATCGGTTCGATTTCGATTTCGATCCCTTCGAATCAATTTTTTCGAATCGATTCACTTGATACACACTTTCTCATAAAAACATAAGAATCAAGTATAAAACCTTTATTTAAGGTATAACAAAACAAAAGTAACAGTTTATAAAGTAGCCATGGTAACATATTAAAGTTTTTACCAAAAAAAAAAAAAAAAAAAATTTTTTTACATGCACAATGAATTCTTTTGAATGCCTGATAACTATATTAAATACCATATAACGGGAACAAAAATACAGTAAACACCTTCCTGAGTCATTAATAAAAAAAAAAAAAAAAAAAACAGTGTCCAGGAAAAATATAAGATGGGCAGTCAAGAGGAAATTTTCATTGTATATTGTTCACAGATCTATATATTTATATACCAGATATAATAATTTTAACATGTACAATATACTGTCAAATGTATAATATGCAAAAGGTTGAATAAAAACATGTAAATTTGAAAAAAATAAGTTAAAATGTTTTCACTGCTAGGGGTAGATCGGGTTGATATTGATTGCTGCGAGTCATTAATTGAAATGCCATGCTTTCTTTTTAAAAGATTTGACATCAAAGACGTAGACACTGTTCGGTATTTGAATGCAGTGTTCCCCGTCACTTTTGTAATTGGTTTTTTTTGTACCCCATACCTCTCAAAATGGGGGTATGGCTGCATATATTAGGGGTACACCTTATCTTAATCCCCATGGGTATGTAATATCATCACAAAATTGTTAACTAATTGTAGCAATGTCATTTTTACAGGTTTTATATATTTCATATTTCCAGTTTGTCATAGAATAAAAACACCTAGAATTAGTCAGTAACAGAATGAAAATTGTGTAAGGAGGCAGTATCCAAATCGGACCAGTACCCAAATCGGATCACTTTTGGCAAAAATGCTTATACTTCAATAAATGTGCCAAAAAATCAGTTATAACAACGATGTATTCTTAGCCATGCAGGCATGCACCAGTTTATTTCTACAGATGATTCGTTTTTAAGTTGAAATTGCACAAGAAAACGTAATTCAAACTCAAATGTCAGTGTTTTGATTACGTTTTCAAAAATGGCGCGTATTACTGAAACAGAGATCATGTAACTTACCCACACTGGGCACAGACAGTCATTATGTAGTAATATGAACTGAAAGTTGTCGTCTTTAGCTGACGACTGAAATCCAAATAGAGTCTGCCGTTTTTTTCCGTCATTCATGATCGATTATGCAGTATAGTGATAATCAGCCCCGAGGATACGGATAGTCCGGGGATTATCGTAGGACAGTGCGGACTCATTACCTCTCGTAGTAATTATATTCGCCGCTTGGTGCGCTGCATACATTGTTTACAACCGGACTTCCATCATTCGCGGGAAATTCTGACAGTCACTTTCAATCTTCTGAATATCATCATTTAAGATATAAACATGCTACAACAATGACTTAACATTGTACAAAATTATTGTGCGTACACTCACGCTTAGTATCAAATATTGGAACCGAACCGAACCGGTTGCCGGAAATCCTTATCGGTGATTCGATTCTGAAGTTCTGATTTGCGAAGCACCGATAATTTCGGTGCACCGCACACCCTTATTACATGGTTAGTCAGGAGTTATATTTATATACAATTTGACAAAATCACGTCATTTCTACAGGGAAAAGAGGATTTTGAAGAATTTGCTATGTTTCCCCTATTGGGCCCCATCCTCTGCCCCCAAGGGTTCAGACCCACCGTTGATGCAAAATTGGTTCCTTTTCACATAAGGATGCTCCATACCAAATATGGACCAAATCCTTTCATTCATACGGAAGAAGGATTTTAAAGAATTTGCTATATTTCCCCTATTGGGCCCTGCCCCTCAGGCCCCTGGGGTGGGGCAAGACCCATCGCTTATACAAAGTTGGTTCCCCTCCAAGGATGATCCACAATAAATATGGACCAAATCCTTTCATTCCTACAGAAGAAGAAGGATTTTAAAGAATAATTTTCAATATTCCCCCTATTTGGCCCCACCCCTCAGGCCCCTGGGGTCGGGCAAGACCCATCGCCTATACAAAGTTGGTTCCCCTCCAAGGATGATCCACAATAAATATGGACCACATCCTTTCATTCCTACAGAAAAAGAAGGATTTTTAAGAATAATTTGCTATATTCCCCCAATGGGCCCCGCCCCTCAGGCCCCTGGGGGGCCAGACCCACCATTTAAACAAAGTTGGTTTTTCTTCACCCTATGATGTTCCACACCAAATTTTGTTAAAATCCGCTCCGTGGTTCATGACTAGTAGTGTAAAGTTGACGGATGACGGACAACGGACGATGTGGTATGGCATAAGCTCACCATTTTTAGCTCACCTTCGGACCAGGTGAGCTAAAAATGGTCAGAATGAAAAAATAATACCTGGATATACAACAAAATATTTCTACAGAGAGACAGACAGATCGACAGACAAGCTGATTCCAGTATAACCCCCTAACATTGACCCTGTACCTGTGACATCAACCCTGTACCTGTAACATTAACCTAACCCTGTACCTGTGACATTAACCCTGTACCTGTGACATTAACCCTGTACCTGTAACATTAACCCTGTACTGATGACATTATTCCTGTACCGATGACACTAACCCTGTACCTGTTACATTAACCCTGTATCTGTTGCATTTACCCTGAACTGATGACATTAACAATGTACCGGTGACATTAACCCTGTATCTGTTGCATTTACCCTGTTCTGACGACATTAACCCTGTATTAGTGACATTAACCCTGTAACTGTGACATTAAACATGTACCGGTGACATTTTCCCTGTACTGATGACATTTACCCTGTCCTGATAACATTAACCCTGTACCCGTAACATTAACCCTGTACCAGTGACCTTTACCCTGTACTGATGGCATTAACCCTGTAATTGTAACATTACCCCTGTCCTTGTGACATTAACCCTGTCTCTGTTGCATTTACCCTGTTCTGACGACATTAACCCTGTACATGTGACATTAACCCTGTACCGGTGACATTTACCCTGTACTGATGAAATTAATCCTGTATTTGTGACATTACTGGTGACATTAAACCTGTAATGATGACATTAAACCTGTATTTGTGACATTAACCCTGTACCAGTGACATTAACCCTTTATTTGTGACATTAACCCTGTATTTGTGACATTAACCCTGTATCTGTTGCATTAACCCTGTACTGATGACATTAACCCTGTATTTGTGACATTT
>NW_018408418.1:14583-15234 GCF_002113885.1 Mizuhopecten yessoensis
GGACATTTACCCTGTATTTGTGACATTTACCCTGTATTTGTGACATTAACCATGTACCGGTGACATTAACCCTGTATTAGTGACATTAACCCTGTATTTGTGACATTAAGCCTGAACTGATGACATTAACCCTGTATTTGTGACATTAACCCTGTACCTGTGACATTAACCCTGTATTTGTGACATTAACCCTGTATTTGTGACACTACCCCTGTACCGGTGACATTAAACCTGTACCGGTGACATTNGGTGACATTAACCCTGTACCAGTGACATTAACCCTGTATGTGTGACATTAACCCTGTATCTGTGACATTAACCATGTACCGGTGACATTTACCCTGTACCGGTGACATTAACCCTGTATGTGGGACATTAACCCTGTAATGATGACATTAACCCTGTATTTGTTACATTAACCCTGAATCGGTGACATTAACCCTGAATCGGTGACATTAACCCTGTAATGATGACATTAACCCTGTACCGGTGACATTAACCCTGTATTTGTGACATTAACCCTGTACCGGTGACATGAACCCTGTATTTGTGATATTAACCCTATATTTGTGACATTAACCTGATACCGGTGACATTTACCCTGTTCTGATGACATTAACCCTGTATTTGTGACATTAACCCTGTATTTGT
>NW_018408418.1:19345-22400 GCF_002113885.1 Mizuhopecten yessoensis
AAGTGACATTAACCCTGTACCAGGGACATTAACCCTGTATTTGTGACATTTACCCTGTATTTGTGACATTAACCCTGTACCTGTGACATTAACCCTGTACCGGTGACATTAACCCTGTATTAGTGACATTAACCCTGTATTTGTGACATTAAGCCTGTACTGATGACATTAACCCTGTATTTGTGACATTAACCCTGTACCTGTGACATTAACCCTGTATTTGTGACATTAACCCTGTATTTGTGACACTACCCCTGTACCGGTGACATTAAACCTGTACCTGTGACATTTACCCTGTACTGATGACATTTATCCTGTACCGGTGACATTTACCCTGTACTGATGACATTAACCATGTACTGATGACATTTACCTTGTACTGATGACATTAACCCTGTACCTGTTACATTAACCCTGTACCGGTGACATTATCCCTGTATTTGTGACATTAACCCTGTCCGGTGACATTTACCCTGTACTGATGACATTAACCATGTACTGATGACATTTACCTTGTACTGATGACATTAACCCTGTACCTGTTACATTAACCCTGTACCGGTGACATTATCCCTGTATTTGTGACATTAACCCTGTCCGGTGACATTTACCCTGTACTGATGACATTAACCATGTACTGATGACATTTACCTTGTACTGATGACATTAACCCTGTACCTGTGACATTAACCCTGTATTTGTGACATTAACCCTGTCCGGTGACATTTACCCTGTACTGATGACATTTACCTTGTACTGATGACATTAACCCTGTACCTGTTACATTAACCCTGTACCGGTGACATTATCCCTGTATTTGTGACATTAACCCTGTCCGGTGACATTTACCCTGTACTGATGACATTTACCTTGTACTGATGACATTAACCCTGTACCTGTTACATTAACCCTGTACCGGTGACATTATCCCTGTATTTGTGACATTAACCCTGTCCGGTGACATTTACCCTGTACTGATGACATTAACCCTGTACCAGTGACATTAACCCTGTATAGGTGACATTAACCCTGTATCGGTTTCATTTACCCTGTACTGATGACATTAACCCTGTACCGGTGACATTAATCCTGTATCTGTGACATTAACCCTTTATTTGTGACATTAACCCTGTTTTTGAGACATTAACCCTGTATTTGTGCCATTTACCCGGTACCGGTGACATTAACCCGGTATTTGTGACATTCATCCTGTTTTTGTGACATTAACCCTGTACTTGTGACATTAACCCTGTACCGGTGACATTAATCCTGTATCTGTGACATTAACCCTTTATTTGTGACATTAACCCTGTTTTTGAGACATTAACCCTGTATTTGTGCCATTAACCTGGTACCGGTGACATTAACCCGGTATTTGTGACATTAATCCTGTTTTTGTGACATTAACCCTGTACTTGTGACATTAACCCTGTATCTGTTGCATTTACCCTGTACTGATTACATTAATCCTGTACCGGTGACATTACCCCTGTATCTGTGACATCAACCCTGTACTTGTGACATTAACCCTGTACCGGTGACATTAACCCTGTACCTGTGACATTAACCCTGTATTTGTGACATTAACCCTGTATCTGTGACATTAACCTTGTATTTGTGACATTAACCCTGTATTTGTGACAGTAACCCTGTATTTGTGACATTTACCCTGTACCGGTGACATTAACCCTGTACCTGTGACATTAACCCTGTATCTGTGACATCAACCCTGTACTTGTGACATTAACCCTGTATCGGTTGCATTTACCCTGTACCGGTGACATTAACCCTGTATCTGTGACATCAACCCTGTACTGATGACATTAATCCTGTACCTGTGACATTAACCCTGTATTAGTGACATTAACCCTGTATTTGTGACACTAACCCTGTATCTGTGACATTAACCTTGTATTTGTGACATTAACCCTGTATTTGTGACATTAACCCTGCATCTGTGGCATTTACCCTGAACTGATGACATTAACCCTGTACCTGCGACATTAACCCTGTACCGGTGACATTAACCCTGTATCTGTGACATCAACCCTGTACTTGTGACATTAACCCTGTATCGGTTGCATTTACCCTGTACCTGTGACATTAACCCTGTACCGGTGACATTAACCCTGTACCAGTTGTGACCTGTTGATTACCTCCTCGTGTTGTGACCTCAGTGTAAGGTAGCCAGGATGGTGCTCTGTATCCATCGTCATGGGAGCCGGGGGATGGACACACACATTGTTCTTGCAGTAGATAATTTCCCCGTCTAGGGGCGGGTGTTTTGGGGAGTCAGAACCTATCCCCAGAAGGTTTGAGGCCTTCTTGAATATGGTGCTGAAAGCCATCATAGGATCCATGGACAAAAGGGACGTGTTAACACGGCTGGATTTACATAGTGTGCAGACAGACCCTGGACAACAAACAACTGCCCACTCCTCCTACAAAACAAATTGAAAAAAAATAAACATCTTTAAGGACTTCTCACCCGTCGTAATACACATGCTTTTTTTGTCATATTTTTGTGTCGTCATTTCCATATTGTGTATCGGTCATTTCAATGCCGTGGTGTAAATTATAGTAACCCCGGGTAAATAATAGTAACCCCGGGTAAATTATAGTAACCCTGGGTAAATAATAGTAACCCCGGGTAAATTANCGACATATGTCAACAACCAATATCACACATACTACTTCAGAAATAAAACTTCCAATATAACAAACACATAAATGGACTCACAGAAAAACACTGACATGAGATCAGACGATTTCAGGAAAGTCCTATGTTAAGGTCATATGTGTAGGTCATATGTGAAGCACATGGGATACGGACTGATGTGTTTTGAGTACCGACATCAAATGTATGTAAACACCAGTTCACAAGTTTGAGGTAAATCATTTTTTTACAAATGCAGTACTCTGTGTAAACAGTGTTTGGTAAAATATCAAGATTCCTATGAAAATTGGTGCACATGAGTGAGAATGGCATAAATATACCATGTGATAGTCGCTAGCTACATATGTACCTGAAATGTAAATATACCATGTGATAGTC
>NW_018408419.1:0-1496 GCF_002113885.1 Mizuhopecten yessoensis
AATGACATTCCCCTACACATACTACACCATTGACATTCACCTACAAATACCACACCAATGACATTCCCCTACATATACTACACCAATGACATTCACCTACAAATACTTCAACAATGACATTCCCCTACAAATACTACACCAATGACATTTACCTACAAATACTACACCAATGACATTCCCCTACAAATACTACACCAATGACATTACCCTACACATACTACACCAATGACATTCCCCTACTAATACTACACCAATGACATTCCCCTACATATACTACACCATTGACATTCACCTACATATACTACACCAATGACATTCACCTACAAATACTACACCAATGACATTCCCCTACAAATACTACACCAATGACATTCCCCTACATATACTACACCAATGACATTCCCCTACAAATACTACACCAATGACATTCACCTACAAATACTACACCAATGACATTCCCCTACAAATACTACACCAATGACATTCCCCTACAAATACTACACCAATGACATTCCCCTACAAATACTACACCAATGACATTCCCCTACAAATACTACACCAATGACATTCCCCTACAAATACTACACCAATGACATTCCCCTACAAATACTACACCAATGACATTCCCCTACAAATACTACACCAATGACATTCCCCTACAAATACTACACCAATGACATTCCCCTACAAATACTACACCAATGACATTCCCCTACAAATACTACACCAATGACATTCCCCTACAAATACTACACCAATGACATTCCCCTACAAATACTACACCAATGACATTCCCCTACAAATACTACACCAATGACATTCCCCTACAAATACTACACCAATGACATTCCCCTACAAATACTACACCAATGACATTCCCCTACAAATACTACACCAATGACATTCCCCTACAAATACTACACCAATGACATTCACCTACAAATACTACAACAATGACATTCCCCTACAAATACTACACCAATGACATTCCCCTACATATACTACACCAATGACATTCCCCTACAAATACTACACCATTGACATTCACCTACAAATACTACACCAATGACATTCCCCTACAAATACTACACCAATGACATTCCCCTACAAATACTACACCAATGACATTCCCCTACATATACTACACCAATGGCATTCCTATACAAATACTACAACAATGACATTCACATACAAATACTACACCAATGACATTCACCTACAAATACTACACCAATGACATTCCTATACAAATACTACACCAATGACATTCAAATACTAATACTACACCAATGACATTCCTATACAAATACTACACCAATGACATTCCTATACAAATACTACACCAATGACATTCCTATACAAATACTACACCAATGACATTCCAATACTAATACTACACCAATGACATTCCCATACTAATACTACACCATTGACATTCACCTACATATACCACACCAATGACATTCACATACAAATACTACACCAATGACATTCAC
>NW_018408419.1:4018-12721 GCF_002113885.1 Mizuhopecten yessoensis
GCTAATACTACACAAATTACATTCCCCTACAAATACTACACCAATGACATTCACCTACAAATACTACATCAATGACATTCCCCTACTAATACTACACCAATGACATACCCCTACAAATCTTACACCAATGACATTCCCATACAAATACTACACCAATGACATTCACCTACAAATACTACACCAATGACATTACCCTACACATACTACACCAATGACATTACCCTACACATACTACACCAATGACATTTCCATACTAATACTACAACAATGACATTCACCTACAAATACTACAGCAATGACATTCACCTACAAATACTACACCAATGACATTCACCTACAAATACTACAGCAATGACATTCACCTACAAATACTACACCAATGACATTCCCCTANCCCTAAAAATACTAAACCAGTTACATTCCCCTATATATACTACACCAATGACATTCACCTACAAAGGTAAACAAAGTTGCGTACTAAAACGGGGAGGTAACGAGTGTGGTATACTTAGACGGAGAGGTAACGAGTGTGGTATACTTAGACGGGGAGGTAACGACTGTGATATACTTAGACGGAGAGGTAACGAGTACGGTATACTTAGACAAGGACGTACCGAGTGTGGTATACGTAGAAGGAGAGGTAACGAGTACGGTAAACTTAGACAAGGAGGTACCGAGTGTGGTATACTTAGACGGGGAGGTAACAAGTGTGGTATATTTAGACGGGGAGGTAACGAATGTGGTATACTTAGACGGGGAGGTAACGAGTGTGGTATACTTATACGGGGAGGTAACAAGTGTGGTATACTTATACGGGGAGGTAACGAGTTTGGTTTACTTATACGGGGAGGTAACGAGTGTGGTATACTTAGACGTGGAGGTAACAAGTGTGGTATATTTAGACGGGGAGGTAACGAATGTGGTATACTTAGACGGGGAGGTAACGAGTGTGGTATACTTATACGGGGAGGTAACAAGTGTGGTATACTTATACGGGGAGGTAACGAGTTTGGTTTACTTATACGGGGAGGTAACGAGTGTGGTATACTTAGACGTGGAGGTAACAAGTGTGGTATATTTAGACGGGGAGGTAACGAATGTGGTATACTTAGACGGGGAGGTAACGAGTGTGGTATACTTAGACGGGGAGGTAACGAATGTGGTATACTTAGTCGGGGAGGTAACGATTGTGGTATATTTAGACGGGGAGGTAACGAATGTGGTATACTTAGACGTGGAGGTAACGAGTGTGGTATACTTAGACAGGGAGGTAACGAGGGTGGTATACTTATACGGGGAGGTAACGAGTGTGGTATACTTAGACAGGTGGGGTGGGTGGGGGGGGGGTAACGAGTTTGGTATAATTAGACAGGGAGGTAACGAGTTTGGTATACTTATACGGAGGGGTAACGAGTGTGGTATACTAAGACAGGGAGGTAATGAGTGTGGTATACTTAGACAGGGAGGTAACGAGTGTGGTATACTTATACGGGGAGGTTAAAAGTGTTGTATGCTAAGATGGAGAGATTACGAGTGTGGTTTACTAAGTCGGGAAGGTTAAAAGTGTGGTACACCTAGACGGGATGGTTTAAAGTGTTGTATGCTAAAATGGAGAGATAACGAGTGTGGTTTACTAAGACGGGGAGGTAAAACGTGTGTTTTACTTAGACGGGATGGTTTAAAGTATTGTATGCTAAGATGGAGAGAACGAGTGTGGTTTACTAAGACGGGAAGGTTAAAAGTGTGGTTTACTTAGACGTGATGGTTTAAAGTGTTGTATGCTAAGATGGGGAGGTAATCAGTGGGGTATACTGAGACGGAAAGGTAACGAGTGTGGTATACTTAGACGGGAAGGTTGTAAGTGTGATTCTCTTAGACGGGATGGTTAAAAGTGTGATATACTAAGACGGGAGGTTAAAAGTAGTGTGGTACACGTAGACGGGGAGTTTAAAGTGTGATATACTTAGACGATGAGGTTTAACGTCTGGAATGCTAAGACGGGGCGGTAAAACATGTAGTATACTAAAACTGGGAGGTTAAAAGTATTGTATACTAAGACGGGGAGTCAAAAGCGTTGTATACTTAGACGGGGAGTTAAACAGTGTTGTATACCCCAATCTAATTAAAAATGTATCTTCGCATCGTCCCATTTACTCTCTTCCACGCGACATACCAGTAGATGGGAGCGATGCGAGGATATAATTTTAATTTGTTTGTTTATACTCGGTAGGGGTAGTAACAAATGTGGTTTACTCGAAAGGGGAGATAAACAGTATGGTAAACTTAAGCTGTGAGGTCAAAGTGTTGTATACTCGGAAGGAGGTTGACAAGGGTAGTTTACACGGAAGGGGAGGTAAAAAGTGTTGTATACTCGGAAGGAGGTTGACAAGGGAAGTTAACACGGAAGGGGAGGTAAAAAGTGTGGTATACTCGGAAGGAGGTTGACAAGGGTAGTGTACACGGAAGGGGAGGTAAAAAGTGTGGCATACTCGGAAAGGCTGGTAAAATTTGGGGTTCACTTAGCCAAGGAGGGTATACTCAAAATGAAATGTTGCAACAATTTTATTTAGTCCGACCTAAAAGAGTTAAAGCCAGATAGCTATATAAAGAGAGAGATCATTATGTGTTACCTTAGATAGACCAGCTACCGTCTTAGGTCTGATGATACGATCATGTATGAATTAATGAAGAGTTACACTTAACATGTTGCTGTGGTGCACGAAACAGCAATGTGTTAGAAATAATGTGAATTATTCATCTACCTTCTTTGTCACTAAATATAGCTTGTTCACGTTTCCATTAAGTACATGAATGTGCCTAATGTTTGATACATGTACATCAACTACATTTTAGGTCAGTAGTTGTTGATACGTGTACATCAGGCAGGTCACTAATTGTTGATACATGTACATCTAGTAGGTCACTACTTGTTGATACGTGTACATCTAGTAGGTCACTAATTGTAAATACGTGTAAATCTAGTAGGTCCCTAATTGTTGATACGTGTACATCTAGTAGGTCACTAATTGTCGATACGTGTACATCTAGTAGGTCACTCATTGTTAGTACGTGTACATCTAGTAGGTCACTAATTGTTGATACGTGTACATCTAGTAGGTCACTAATTGTTGATACGTGTACATCTAGCAGGTCACTAATAGTTGATACGTGTACATCAGGCAGGTCACTAACTGTTGAATCATGTACGTCAGGTGGGTCACTAATTGTTGATAGTGTACATCTAGTAGGTCACTAATAGTTGATACGTGTACATCAGGCAGGTCAATAACTGTTTTAATCATGTACGTCAGGTGGGTCACTAATTGTTGATACGTGTACATCAGGCAGGTCATTAATTGTTGAATCATGTCCGTCAGGTGGGTCACTAATTGTTGATACGTGTACGTCAGGTGGGTCACTAATTGTTGAATCGTGTTCATCAGGCAGGTCACTCATTGTTGATTCGTGTACGTCAGATGGGTCACTAATTGTTGATAGGTGTACATCAGGCAGGTTCCTAATTGTTAATACATTATACATCAGATAGGTCACTAATTGTTGATGAATGTACATCAAGTAGGTCAGTCATTGTTGATATATGTACATCAAGTAGGTCACAAATTGTTGATACGTGTACATCAAGTAGGTCACTAATTGTTGATAAGTGTACATCAGGCAGGTCACTAATTGATGATACCTGTACAACTAGTAGGTCACTAATTGTTGATATGTGTACATCTAGTAGGTCACTAATTGTTGATACGTGTACATCTAGCAGGTCACTAATTGTTGATATGTTTACATCTAGTAGGTCACTCATTCTTGATACCTGTACATCTAGTAGGTCTCTAATTGTTGATACGTACTAATTGTTGATACGTGAACATCTAGTAGGTCACTCATTCTTGATACCTGTACATCTAGAAGGTCACTAATTGTTGATACGTCTACATCAAGCAGGTCACTAATTGTTGATACGTGTACATCAAGTAGATCACTAGTTGTTGATACGTGTACATCTAGTAGGTCACTAATTGTTGATACGTCTACATCAAGTAGATCACTAGTTGTTGATACGCGTACATCTAGTAGGTCACTAATTGTTGATACCTGTACATCAAGTAGATCACTAGTTGTTGATACGTGTACATCTAGTAGGTCACTCATTGTTGATACGTGTACATCTAGTAGGTCACTAGATGTTGATACGTGTACATCAAGTAGGTCACTAGTTGTTAATACGTGTACATCAAGTAGGTTTCTAAGTGTTGTTACATGGACATCTAGTTGGTCACTAGTTGTTAATACATTATACATCAGATAGGTCACTAATTGTTGATATGTGTACGTCAGGTGGGTCACTCATTGTTGAATCATGTACGTCAGGTGGGTCACTAATTGTTGATACGTGTACATCAGGCAGGTCACTAATTGTTGATACGTGTACATCAGGCAGGTCACTAATTGTTGATACCTGTACAACTAGTACGTCATTAATTGTTAATATATTATACATCAAGTAGGTCGCTCATTGTTGATACGTGTACATCTAGTAGGTCACTTATTGTTGATACGTGTACATCAAGTAGGTCACTTATGTTGAATCATGTACGTCAGGTGGGTCACTAATTGTTGATACGTGTACGTCAGGTGGGTCACTAATTGTTGAATCGTGTTCATCAGGCAGGTCACTCATTGTTAATTCATGTACGTCAGATTGGTCACTAATTGTTGATACGTGTACATCAAGTAGGTTACTAAGTGTTGTTACATGTACATCTAGTTGGTCACTAGGTGTTTATCCATTATACATCAGATAGGTCACTAATTGTTGATACGTGTACGTCAGGTGGGTCACTAATTGTTGAATCGTGTTCATCAGGCAGGTCACTCATTGTTAATTCATGTACGTCAGATTGGTCACTAATTGTTGATACGTGTACATCAAGTAGGTCACTAGTTGTTAATACGTGTACATCAAATAGGTTACTAAGTGTTGTTACATGTACATCTAGTTGGTCACTAGGTGTTTATACATTATACATCAGATAGGTCACTAATTGTTGATACGTGTACGTCAGGTGGGTCAATAATTGTTGAATCGTGTTCATCAGGCACGTCACTCATTGTTGATTCATGTACGTCATATGGGTCACTACATTGTAATTGTTGATGAATGTACATCAAGTAGGTCAGTCATTGTTGATATATGTACATCAAGTAGGTCATAAATTGTTGATTAGTGTACATCAAGTAGGTCACTAATTGTTGATACGTGTACGTCAGGTGGGTCACTAATTGTTGAATCGTGTTCATCAGGCACGTCACTCATTGTTGATTCATGTACGTCAGATGGGTCACTACATTGTAATTGTTGATGAATGTACATCAAGTAGGTCAGTCATTGTTGATATATGTACATCAAGTAGGTCACAAATTGTTGATACGTGTACATCAAGTAGGTCACTAATTGTTGATACGTGTACATCAGGCAGGTCACTTATTGTTTATACTCTATACATCAAATAGGTTAATAATTGTTGTTACATGTACATCTCGTTGGTCACTAATTGTTAATACATTGTAAATCAAGTAGGTCACTAATTGTTGATACGTGTACATCAGGCAGGTCACTAATTGTTTATACTCTATACATCAAATAGGTTATTAATTGTTGTTACATGTACAATGTACATCTCGTTGGTCACTAATTGTTAATACATTGTAAATCAAGTAGGTCACTAATTGTTAATACATTATACATCTAGTAGGTCACTCATTGTTGATACGTGTACATCGTGCAGGTCACTAATTGTTGATTCATGTACATCTAGTAGGTCACTCATTGTTGATACGTGTACATCAGGTAGGTCACTAACTGTTGATTATTGTACACTGAGTAGGTCATTAGTTGTTGATACTTGTGCATCAAGTAGGTCATAAGTTGTTGATACAACATACACATAAATTAGGTAAATGATTGTTGATATATGCACACCAGGGAGGGTGGGTATATACACTGTAACTATACGTAAAATGGAAGGGTGGGGACAAACACTGTACCTAAACGTAAAAGGGAAGGGTGGGGACATACACTGTACCTATACGTAAAAGGGAAGGATGGGGACATACACTGTACCTATACATAAAAGGAGAGTGTGGGTACATACACTGTACCTATACATAAAAGGAGAGGTTGGGGACAAACATTGTACCTATACGTAAAAAGGAGAGGGTGGGGACAAACACTGTACCTATACGTAAAAGGGAAGGGTGGGACATACACTGTACATGTACGTAAAAGGAGAGGGTGGGGACATACACTGTACCTATACGTAAAAGGAGAGGGTTGTGACATACACTGTACCTATACGTAAAAGGAGAGGATTGTGACTTACACTGTACCTATACGTAAAAGGGAAGGGTGGGGACAAACACTGTACCTATACGTAAAAGGGAATGGTGGAGACATACACTGGACCTATACGTAAAAGGAGAGTGTGGGGACATACACTGTACCTATATGTAAAAGGAGAGTGTGGGGACATACACTGTACCTATACGTAAAAAAAGAGGGTGGGGACAAACACTGTACCTATACGTAAAAGGAGAGGGTTGGGACAAACACTGTACCTATACGTAAAAGGGAAGGGTGGGGACATACACTGTACCTATACGTATAGGTACAGTGTATGTCCCTACCCTCTCCTTTTACGTATAGGTACGTAAAAGGAGAGGGTTGGGACAAACACTGTACCTATACGTAAAAGGAGAGGTTGGGGACATACACTGTACCTATACGTAAAAGGAGAGGGTGGGGACATACACTGTACCTATACGTAAAAGGGAATGGTGGAGACATACACTGGACCTATACGTAAAAGGGAAGGGTGGGGACATACAATGTACACTGTACCTATACGTAAAAGGAGAGGGTGGGGACTTACACTGCACCTATACGTAAGAGGTAAGGGGGTGGGGGGTGGGGGTGGGGGACATACACTGTACCTATACGTAAAAGGAGAGGTTGGGGACAAACACTGTACCTATACGTAAAAGGGAAGGGTGGGGACATACAATGTACACTGTACCTATACGTAAAAGGAGAGGGTTGTGACATACACTGTACCTATACGTAAAAGGAGAGGGTGGGGACATACACTGTACCTATACGTAAAAGGGAAGGGTGGGGACATACACTGTACCTATACATAAAAGGAGAGGATGGGGACTTACACTGTACCTATACGTAAAAGGAGAGGGTGGGGACTTACACTGCACCTATACGTAAGAGGTAAGGGGGTGGGGGGTGGGGGTGGGGGACATACACTGTACCTATACGTAAAAGGGAAGCGTGGGGACATCCGCTGTACCTATACGTAAAAGGGAAGGGTGGGGACATACACTGTACCTTTATGTAAAAGGGGGAAAGTGAAGCAGATGCGGGGTTAAGAATTGGGAGCAAGGGAAATAAAGGTATGTACAGGAGTAGGATATAAGACAGAAATATAACGTATATATATAAACGTTAGGAGACGGACAGGTTTTAATGTTATTATAAGGGGATCATTAGTGTTTGTATGTGTTTGTGGCAACCTTTCTCATTTCTTGCGTAACCGTTATGAATGATTTAAAGGATAATCAAAAGAGCGGATCGCATCCTTTCTAATCCATGATTAAACCAAACCCAGATGACTTTAACTGATGAATATTTACGATAAAATCAATACGTCTGTGGTTTCACTCAGTGTGAAGTATCAAATTGCCAATTTATTACGTCATTTGAAAGTTTGTGAAATTACTAAGAATATAACGATTATAACTGATTATAGATCAAACATTAACGTCTGTTACCTACGTTATAACTTATTATAGATCAAACATTAACGTCTGTTTCCTACGTTATAACTGATTATAGATCGAACATTAACGTCTGTTACCTACGTTATAACTGATTATAGATCAAACATTAACGTCTGTTACC
Source organism: Mizuhopecten yessoensis (assembly GCF_002113885.1). Taxonomy (NCBI): domain Eukaryota; kingdom Metazoa; phylum Mollusca; class Bivalvia; order Pectinida; family Pectinidae; genus Mizuhopecten; species Mizuhopecten yessoensis. The sequence continues at coordinate 12,003 of NW_018408419.1, forward strand.
TACGTTATAATTAAACAACACGTTATGTTCAAAATATTTTATGTTCTACAACTGAGAACTCCAAGCTGTCATGAGAGTTAAAATCGTTAGTTGGTTGATGTCGATCTGTCATCTCCGGAGCTTCCATAACCACCATCCCAGATTTATTCCAGTCTGCACTCCGACTCTCTGTGTCTTCGTTGTGTTCTTACACACGAATCCAGGCTCTTGTTTTCAGTTTCTCCCAAGTATGATGCAGTATAGTTCTTGCAAACAATTTTTAAAACTCAATCGGAAACTGTCTTTGTTGCGAAACTAGGCTTAGAAAGGTGCTTTCCTACGGTGGTATCTCATTTTTGAACACCAATGTTTTGGAAGATGCATTCTTTTGTAGTCACTTTTGCCATAATTTTTGTGTTTTGTTTTATCACTGAGCTATTTAGTTCTTGTTACTACATGACTGAGACATTTCTAGTTGTTATATAACTGAGAGATTAAATTCTTGTTACTACATCACTGAGAGGTTTATGTTTTGTTACTGTATCACTGAGATATCTTGTCACTACACCACTGGGAGGTTTATGTTTTGTTACTGTATCACTGATATATTTAGTTCTTGTCACTACACCACTGGGAGGTTCATGTTTTGTTACTGTATCACTGAAATATCTTGTCACTACATCACTGTGAGGTTGATGTTTTGTTACTGTATCACTGAGATATTTAGTTCTAGTCACTAC
>NW_018408419.1:14201-22456 GCF_002113885.1 Mizuhopecten yessoensis
CTTATCACTACACCACTGTGATGTTTAAGTTTTGTTACTGTATCACTGAGATATTTGGTTCTTGTCACTACACCACTGGGAGGTTTATAGTTTGTTACTGTATCACTGAAATATCTTGTCACTACACCACTGGGAGGTTTATAGTTTGTTACTGTATCACTGAAATATCTTGTCACTACACCACTGGGAGGTTTATGGTTTGTTACTGTATCACTGAAATATCTTGTCACTACACCACTGGGAGGTTTATGTTTTGTTACTGTGTCACTGAGATATTTAGTTCTTGTCACTACACCACTGGGAGGTTTATAGTTTGTTACTGTATCACTGAAATATCTTGTCACCACACCACTGGGAGGTTTATGTTCTGTTACTGTATCACTGAGATATTTTGTTCTTGAAGTCAAACAGTCATTAGCTAGTGTGCGGTTTGTTTCCTCGAACGTTTGAGCAGCTCTCCAACTCTAGCCTTGTTTACTACCTTTCCATAATGTTATGCTTCCGTGAAAAACGTTATGAGAAGACGGTAAACCAGGCTGTCGAAATGTGTTGTTTACATTGTTGAAATGTGTTTTGTTTTCGTTTTTATTTTAATAAAATCGAATAGAATAGAGCTTGATACAAATAACTATATTGATAAAATTTATTGTGATATCGACTTATAAAAAATGTTTCGACAATATTTTTGTTCTAGATGATGAATTAAATTTCTTCACAACATAATAGACCACAACAGTATAAACTGAGGGACTAACTAGAGGCTGTAAGTAAAAGGTGTCCATTACATCGATGGTAAAACTCCTGTAATTTCCGAATAACATTTTGTGCAGGTGCAAATTTACGGTCGGTAGTTATTTTGATAACAAACCCCTTTTTATAAACGTTTCTCTTCAATGCTGACTCTAACCCCCAAACGTATACATCCAGACAAAATGTATTTGTATAATAAGGATCACTGTTTTTCTGCTATCTTTTTTTCTTCTTCATATATACATACAGAAACCTCCTTCGTTTTGGATATAGCTGTAGCACAGTTGAGTCAGAGCACTTCCGTTGATCAAGAAGCTTAGTCGATTAGAGAAACAGTGTCCGATGTTGACGTTCAGGGTTCGATTCCTGGTCTAGCCCCGCTGACATACCCCCCTCCCCGCCCACACACCTCTTTCTTTTTTTTTACAATTTTCGTTGTTGATTATTTTTTGTTTATTTTCCTTTTATATTGTTTTTTTTTTATATAAAAAAAGTCACGAACGGTATGCTCTTTTTAGAAATGATTTATCAATGCTATAGTCGTGCCGGAAGAATCAGTTTCGAATCAATAGATATATATATTGGTACGGGGATCCTTAAACGCGTCTGTGTGCAGTACTTTAAAGGTCTCTAGTTTCGAGATACTTTTTTCCACGAAAATATAATAGGTCATATTACTCGGGCGGTTTATCGACAGAAAAACGTTGAAGGTATTTCTACTCGGAAAGCAAGCAGAGAAAGTGATTACACATGACCATGAATTCCTGAAATTGGGCTAAAACCCTAATGATCACGTAGCGAGAACATCACTAGGTACTAGATGTTGTAACACTGATCAAATCTATATCACAAGCAAATGAAAAATCGATGTTGATATCGTTTCACATTTTGTCCTCCGCTCGACCCCCGATAGAACTGAGCTTGTAATTCGTCAATAAAACAAAGGCTGACCGTGGAGTGTTAACGGCGCCATCAATGGTACGTACTGCAATGGAAAAATGTGTTTCTGAACACCAATCTATGTAAAATCAATATTAACAGGCTGCCGCAGCTCCCCTCGTTTGTGCAATAAGCAGGAAGAATACACAGTGCTGACAGTAATAAAAGACGGCATTAATAATTTGTACGAATATTACGTTACTGTTCGAGAGTTGTGTTTTAAATTATCGTTTTGTCAAATTAGGTTCATATCACACCCAGCAACTCAAACATAACGTAAAACAGGGTTATATATATGTGTAATAATATTTTATGTTGATTTCGTCTCGTAAAACAATATAAACAGTCCTCTGGCTGGACGTCGTACTTACTCAGTGTATACCTAAATGATAATACCGTAAATTGTTTTAATAAATCCTAAATATACGCAACTAGTGAAATCCTAAATATCTATGGCTAGTAAAAGCCTTGAAATATAAGATTAGTTTAACCCTATATATATAGTCTCGTAAAATATCTACGTCTTGATATCTGAGACTAGTGAAAATTGCAGATAGCTAAGGCTTGTAATATTCTAATCATATGCTACTAGTAAAATCCAAGACATCTACGTATACTCCTATAGTAAAATTATAGATAGTAACAACTAGTCAAGTTATCATAGATATCTAAGATAAGCGACTAGTCGAATCCTAGATATGTACGTCTCATTGATACTAAGTTTGTTTTGAACACAAACAGGAATTGAAAGTTATTTTGCAAGTTTTCAAAAATGTCGGTTTCCTTCGTGAAACAAAGAACTGACAAGGCCAGAATGTGCCGAGTTATTTCGTGCAAATTGCACTCTAATATTGCAGGGAGTCAGACTGACGGGTTATATAACATGTTCACCCATTCCGCCCTGTAGTGGATGTTGAAATGGGGTCAAAAAGATAACTCAGCTGGTGCCCCCCTCGTCTCTCTTTATCGATTCACCTTTCCTCTTAATCCAGATGGATTCTTTGATTTCCTTACTTTCGAGTTGTCCTCCGTTTCCAGCACTTTGGAGTTGTTCCAGTCTATGATATGGCTGTGTTTGTAATGGCTGATTTGATCTATCGATTCTCTGTCGTTTTGCTTTTATTTCTAGTTTGCTGTTCAATGGCTTCAACGTCTTTCTTAGGTTCTATAAGACGTGTCCCAATTCCCGGTCAGTTTCCCTGATAAAGGTAAGATTGCAGCCGTTACATGGACTTTGGTAAACAATCCCTGTCTTAGCTTCCATCGGCAATTTATCTTTAGGATGAACTACTAGTTGTTTGATCGTGTTGTGTGATCGCATGGGTGTGCTGATGTGTTAATTGCGCAACTCTTTTGCAAATGTTAAAGACATCCTTGATATGTATAGTATATTGACCATGCCGCTATTTTTTTAAATTATGTTTGTACTTTTGTACTTCCTGGGGCCTTTACTAATGTTTTTATTTTCCATTTGTTTTTCTACTTTCCTTATCAACCATTCGGAGTATCTACAAGTTGTCAGGGTCTGTTTGGTTTTTCGGTATTCAGTTTCCATGTCTTCCTGTTTGGTTACGATGTTTATGTATCTGTCCAGGAGAGTGTGAACTATGCCCATCTTCTGGTGCAATGGATGGTGTGAATTGAAGTTGAGGTACTGGTCTGTGTGAGTGTTTTATTCTGTAAACTTAGTGGAACCGTCAGCCCTTCTCACAATAAGGATATCCCAAAAAGGAATTTTACATTCTGCCCCTTCTTGATGTAAATGTTATGGAGCCTGTGTTATCAAGCTGATCTAGGTTAGTTGATAGGTTGTTTACTTCACCTTGACAACTTTTAAGATATCGTCAACATATTTTCCCATAGTTTAGGACGACACACCATCGGAGCAGTTGTGATGGCCTTCTGCTCCAGATACTTGACTCCCCGTTGCTGCCCCGAATGTTTGCTGGTAAATTGTATGCCTGATAGGAATTAGAAAAATGTGGTGTTGAGAACTCCAACAACTAGATTATTACGTCAACAGAAAGGCTTGCTTTTCCCCCGGGGTTTTGTAGCCTTTTAACCTACACGCTAAATATGTCGTCCTTTTCAACCATGATGTCAGCCGAACCAGAAGTTAAACTTTTTGAGTTTTTAATATGGCGTTCTGTTTTCCTTCCAGTAAACTTAGGATGTCTGCCAGCCATTTTAAAACACTCTACTCAATGGAACCAATGTAATCATTACTCAGACGAAATAGATAGCCAGGCGCTCAGTATATGCGTGGAGTGTTTTCTGATGTAGGGTAGACCTTTTATATTGTTCTTCACTGATGATGCCCTCGTTCTTCACATTTCTTAGAACTGTGGCCACTTTATGTTTATATATTGGTGTTTGATCTTCTTCAGTACCTCATCATCTATTGTCACTAAACATGACGGTTATCTTTTCTTCATATTCTGTTTTATCTATAACGACGATTGCTCCGCTCTTGTCTTCTGGTCAAATAATTACGGACTATCCTTTTTCCTAAGGTCTGAGCACCCTTTCTTGCTCCCTTATCAAGATTGTCCTTTGGTAACTTAGCTCTTTTTATGACCCAATCATCTCCAATCTTGTTTGTTTTACCCCTGTCTGTGGGAGCTTTGAAACTGCGATGTATGTGGCCACTACAAATAGTGTTAAGGTGTGATGGCATAACCAAGGCTCTCCCAGATAGATATTTCTTTTCTTTCTTCAACATGCTATCATTTCTTACCTTATTGTTTTTTACATTTCAAATATTCGGTGTTTTATGCAGATGTACAGTAGGGCCAGTCCTGATTATCTGTGTCGAAAATAGTTGATAGTTTGTCGACAATGTTGTTACATGTTATCTTCAAACAATCCAAGGTGTTGTTTATGGTTCTTATATTACTTACACTTTTCTTAATAAATGATGTTCTGCTCTGACTATGATGTTACGAGCCCTACTTGTGTTGATAGGGCGGTGCAGCTGCAGTGAGACTGGCAATAACCCCTCACTTTTAAATATCGGGGTAAACAAATGATTCACATGAAGAGCGAGATTCTTATTGATTCCCTCCGCCTGTCTTAATGTAGGACCGAGGTTTGGATTTGTTTTATTTGTTTGTGTTTAACGTCCTATTAACAGCTATGGTAATTTAAGGACGTGCCAGGTTTTGGTGTTGGAGGAAAGACGGAGTTCCCAGAGTAAAAACCACCGACCAACGGCCAGTACCTGGCAACTGCCCTACGTAGGCCCTGAACCCGCGATCCAGTGGTGGAGAGCTAGTGGTACATGTAGCGAACTGTCTGACGCCTTAACTACTTGGCCACCGCGGCCCCCGTAGGACCGAGGACTGTTCAAATCACAATACAAAATTAGGAATAAAATTTATCAGTTTTGTATAAATAATAAATGCTAAGTATGTTTTTAACATAAACAGGAAATTAAAACTTATTTTGGGAGTTTTCGAAAGCGTTTGTTTCCTTTGTCAAGCAAAGAGTGCAAACGACCGATGTTTCGACTTTTAACCACCAAAAATCATCTGACTAAGTCACACTTTAGTTAAAGTCAGCTATCAGAATAATATCGAATGGCTGTTGAAATGGGGTCATAAAGATGACAGAGGAGCGGACCAGGTGAACATAATACCATCACTGTCACTGTCTGTAGTATCATCACAGTGCTGTTTGGACGAATGTTTCAATATTATTCTGACAGCTTACTATACTGACTCAGCTTATTTTGTGGTAGTGAGTTGCTTTTAGCGGTTAACAGTCGAAACGTCGGTCATTTGAACTCTTTGCTTGACAAAAAAAAGAAGAAAAAAAAAAGCTTTTTCAAATGTTCTGATAATAACTTTTCAATAATTGTTTTGTAATCAGCGACAGACGTGTTGGTTTAAATCCTGCTTGTTCAGATTTATCTTAGTGGTCAGTTAAACGTAGAAAACATAGATTAATAAAATAATAAATCATCAGCATAATAAAACTCAACAAGTAAAAATCACATATCATGACACTAGATAAATCACTAAACAGCATACCTCTAGTAAACATCAAACATCATATCATAAGTTAAACATCATATCATATATACAACATCATATCATCAATAGAACATCAAACAGTATATCATAAGTAAAACATTATATCATCAGTAAAACATCAAACATCATATCATAAGTAAAACATTATATCATAAATAAAACATCAACCATTAAATTATAAGTAAAACATCAAATCATAGTAAAACATCATATCGGTAAAACATCAAATATCATATCATAAATAAAACACCATACCATATCTAAAGCATCATATCAAAAGTATAGCATCAAATATCATATCATAAGTAAAACATCAAATATCCTATCTTCACATCATAGGTAAAACATCATATCATAAGTAAATCATCAAACATCATATCATAAGTAAAACATTAAATAACATATCATAAGTAAATCATCAAACATCATACCATCAGTAAAATATCATATCATTAGTAAAACATCAAATATCATATCATAAGTAAATCATCAAACATCATATCGTAAGTAAAACATCAAATATCATATCATAAATAAAACATCAAACATTATACAATGTACCATAAGTAAAACATCATCTCATGAGTAAAACATCAAATTCCTTATTATGATTAAAACATCATACATCATATCATAAGTAAAACATCACAGCATAGGTAAAACATCAAACTTCATATCATAAGTAAAACATCATATAAATAAAACATCAAACATCATATCATAGGTAAAACATCATATCATAAGTAAAACATCAAATAGCATATCAAAGGTAAAACATCATATCATAAGTTAAATATCATATTATAAGTAAAACATCAACAAGGGGGCTTCGGTAGCCGTGATCGCTAATGCGCACAGTCATTTTTCTACTGTGTGCTACATTGTATCAAGCGTGAGCTTCAGGCCACTCGCTCCCCCAAGAATTTCGGTTCGATCTGAAGCTGTGGTGGAAAAAAAAGATTGGTGTCTGATAGGGTTAGTTGTTATTCCCCCGTGGTTTTTTTCTTCACCACGAAAACACCATTTGTTCCCTTCGCGGCGTCGTAATAAAAGCTCTACAGAGCTTATGGTTGTTGTTGACATTTGTACAGGACGCTAAATAAAGATTGTTATTATTATTACATGATTACCGAAACATAATAAATATAATATTGGCCTTTTCAGTAACAACAATTTAATTTAATTTATTATGAAATGATATATGTAGGCAGATAGGGTAATATTGCCATCAAGTAACCATATAATTATATTAAAGTAGGATGGAATTGAAGTGTTAATCATTGTTGAAACATTTGTCGACATATGTCACGGTGATCTTTTGTCTTGCCAGTTTAAGCCTCAACAGGACAGAGGCGTTTAAAGAATTACAGAACGTCCGCATTTAGGATTGCTCAGCTTTTTGCATATTTGGTCATCACTAATGTGTGCTTACATTCATTCAGAGTTTGTTCGAAATAATTATTGCCTTTCCGTTTGTTTTTGTTAACAAAAAAACAAAAATAAGATGACTGTGATATTAAAGCAATCCTGATAAAACGTTTTCATTAAAAGCCATTCTGGCAAATAAATATCTAATAATGGGGCTAGACCCAAGGGTGCACCCATGATTGTGTTTGTTTCTTTATGCCATGCTAGCACACGTGTTTGGTTGTATGGTTGCAGGAATATCAAATACATGTATTTCAATGTTATAAACCTGTACTAAGGCCTAAGGGGCGGGGCTGAACCCTAAAAATACTTGTTGTAGACTAAGTGTATCGATATTTTCATGACCAGTATTTACATAAATGGTTGGCTGTCTCTACCATTTCCATGCAAGTTCAATGACCAAGAGACTAAATCCTAAGGGTTCAGAATAACCAGCAGGCTATCATAAAAGCATGAGTGTATTCGTCCTTTAATGCCAAGTCAGCACGGAAATGGTTAAAGAGTTGAGGTCTTAACCGTTCCATGATTTGATCCAAACACTTAGTCCCGATACCCATGCATTATCACTGTCTCTCCATGGTTTTTGGGTGGGAAAATATAGGAGAGGTTTACTAAAATTGCTATATTTTTCTGTAAGGGTTATGTGTAAAAAGAATCAATCAATTCAGCACATCCTTTTATAATGAGTAGCTCAATCAATGTATATCAACAAAGGGACATAACTCCATAAATTTGGGAGCTAAAGTTCTCTGTTCTATATTCTAGAATACTCATGTCCCCTCATGATCAATGTAAGCATAACATGTATATTTACATACTCTATTTACCCCCCTTCACTTGAAGTATTATGTGTACCATGTATAATTAAAATTGGTGCAGTGTTTTAGGAGGAGATACCAATTCATGTTCTTATTCATATTCATTTGTCTACCGACATAAAGATGTACACTACATATTAGATATTATGTGGGAATTTAAGTAACACAAAACCAGTTAATGGCATAATCGTGTACACTAAATATTAGATAATATGTGGGAATTTAAGTAACACAAAACCAGTTAATGTCATCATCATGTACACTAAATATTACATATTCTGTGGGA
>NW_018408419.1:22916-37541 GCF_002113885.1 Mizuhopecten yessoensis
CCAGTTAATATCATCATCATGTACACTAAATATTACACATTCTGTGGGAATATAAGTAACACAAAACATTTAATATCATAATCATGTACTAAATTATTACATATTCTGTGGGAATATAAGTAACACAAAACCAGTTAATATCATCATCGTGTACACTAAATATTACACATTCTGTGGGAATATAAGTAACACAAAACATTTAATATCATAATCATGTACTAAATATTACATATTCTATAGGAATATAAACAAAACAAAATCAGTTAATATCATCATCATATGCACTAAATATTAGATATTCTGTGGAAATATAAGTTACACAAAACAGTTAATATCATCATCATGTACACTAAATATTACATATTCTGTGGGATTATAAGTAACACAAAACCAGTTAATATCATCATCATGTACACAAAATATTACAAATTCTGTGGCAATATTAGTAACACAAAACCAGTTAACGTAATCATCATGTACAATAAATATTACACATTCTGTGGGAATATAGTAACACAAAGCCAGTTAATATCATCATCATGTACACTAAATATTACACATTCTGTGGGAATATAAGTAACACAAAACATTTAATATCATAATCATGTACTAAATTATTACATATTCTGTGGGAATATAAGTAACACAAAACCAGTTAATATCATCATCGTGTACACTAAATATTACACATTCTGTGGGAATATAAGTAACACAAAACATTTAATATCATAATCATGTACTAAATATTACATATTCTATAGGAATATAAACAAAACAAAATCAGTTAATATCATCATCATATGCACTAAATATTAGATATTCTGTGGAAATATAAGTTACACAAAACAGTTAATATCATCATCATGTACACTAAATATTACATATTCTGTGGGATTATAAGTAACACAAAACCAGTTAATATCATCATCATGTACACAAAATATTACAAATTCTGTGGCAATATTAGTAACACAAAACCAGTTAACGTAATCATCATGTACAATAAATATTACACATTCTGTGGGAATATAGTAACACAAAGCCAGTTAATATCATCATCATGTACACTAAATATTACACATTCTGTGGGAATATAAGTAACACAAAACATTTAATATCATAATCATGTACTAAATTATTACATATTCTGTGGGAATATAAGTAACACAAAACCAGTTAATATCATCATCGTGTACACTAAATATTACATATTCTGTAATGCGAAGAATACCTGTTATCTATTAGATTGATGTTTTAAAGTGTAGCTTACTTTTTGTCAGGAGAAAATATGCTGTCCTGAAGTCCTGAAAGTCAACAGAACTTGGAACGAATGGAAAAAACCTATTCAAAACAGTCTAACCACACTGTACTTAGGCAATAGGAATATGGAAACTAAACACGAAACAAAGAACAAAAGCTTGCAAGCATACTTTAATTACATCAAGGTTCTATGTTATGTTGTTTATATTGCAGTGTATTGGTTAAGAGATTAAATCAGTCCAAATATAACCCTTACTTAGAACTGAGACATTAGCTTACAGATACATATAGATAAATTCAATGAACCCTAGATACATGTACAAGTACTTTTTGCTACATCGATTATTAGTAGAAAGATCACAACTTCATTGTACGCACCTATCAACAAATGAGGCGTCATAATATTGGACAGCCTACACTACGTTGTACTACAAGGGGCACACTTAAGACTTTCCGATTGTGAATTTTCCCTTTCTTGATAGCACCATTCCCGTTCTTGTACCCAAAGTGTTTACATGTTACAGTTGATTTGGTATTCATGAGGTTGCACCGGATATTATGACTTCTGTAATTGATGTCGACCGCTTATAGACAGCTAGATGAAGACTATGGACACGTTTTATAGTCGCCATGATGAGGCGATTTCTTTTTGTGTTATGAAGTTAAATGTTTTTTTAGTATGGTCATTAGTATGTTTTGTGCTTTTGTTGTTAATTCCCAAGTTCTTGATGTTAGTATGTAACATTTATTGGATTTGACCTAGATGTACATGTCGGGTATCGCTGATGAAGCAGAAGAGTCCTTCCGAACCACCCACCTTGTCTTATTCCCCTTGGGCTTTTGCAGTAGTCTACATTCAAGTATTGCCTTTGTTAGTTTATTATGAATTCAATGAACAAACCCATCCGTATTAAAACAATAAAGCAGATTTAAGTTAGTAAGTTGTCCTAACCAAACGCAACCTCGGCATTACAGGACAAATGTAGAATTTAATACTTCAGACTTCAAATGTACCGTTCTCCCTAAATGTGGTGAGAGTTTTCGACTTTTTAGTAACAAATGGTAAACTACATGTTTTCCACATTAGGGCTGCTAGTTTAATTACCGATGTCCCAAGGCTACCATACGAGAGTTTGGAGAGCATAACAATGACGCTGTCTCCTACCGCAGTGACTAGTATCGCTTGTATTACAGTTATGAGACATCATTTTGAGCTTCTGCTTGTAACGTACAGGTAGCCTAAGCAGCAAATATAGCACTGTTGTGAAGTACTCTCACACTTTGTCTATGAGTACGTCCTGCAGTTCTTGACCCTTTGTAGACAGCCTAGATGCCAACTAATTGTTTTTTCAGGGGGATCGCTTTTGTAAGGTGATTTTATCCTTCGAACCATTAAAGGTTTTGCTAAGTAAGAGGCTGATTATGATTTGTTCTATATTTTATATTTTACTTTAATACTCATTCTTTTTGCATTCATTGAAGGTGAACTTATTAGCTGACAGTTCTATCAGGACGAGAAAGTGTTCCCTGAGTTAGAAAACAACCTGGAAGAGAAATCGTTCCCTTAATTGGAGAACAACCAGAAAGAGAAATCGTTCCCCGAGTTGGAGATCTACCCAGAAGAGAAAGCATTTCGTCCTGAGTTTGAGATAAACAAGGGAGAGAAAGCGAAATATATCAGGGTGAGAAAATGTTCGCGAAAACAGTCAAACAAAACAGTTACTAAAATTGAGAGATATTGCTTTTCCTGCCTAATTGCAGCAAGGACTGCATTTTACATTTATATCAGTCAAAAGGGAAAAATCTATCGAAGAGACGAAATCCACGTATTTGATATCTGGATATTTATAGCGAAAGGTTATTCTGTCTGTCTGTCTCTTAAATATCTTGTTACAGGACAACTCCGATGCTGTATTTCGGATGAGCTAATTTTACGATAGGGCATTACAGACAGACAATTATTTATTAATATTTGAATATAGTATTAGCAATCAGTTCAGGTTCCAGTAGATTGATCAGGTGAACGACTTTAACAGATCTGTTTTGTTGTACCTAAAACACCCATGGGGATAGGCAAAAACTCTCCAGTTCGTTAAGCGTGCTTGGTAACAACAATATACCTTCATGATAGTTATCTGTCACTCCGGTAACATGAACCCACTAATCTATCTATGATGTTGTTTTACTCTGTTCAACATAAAGTCAATGTGAAGGTGCCTGTCATTTTACGGGACATTGGAAGCACATTATTGATTCTTTAGTTTAAAACTGCATCAAAAGGACTCATGTACAAATTATTATTTGTGCCAGTCTTCAACGTATAAACGAATTCAGCCATTTTGTTTTCATTTTCTTTTGGGTATTTTCAGGATCTTTCTATAAAGCAACTCCTTTCCTATCTACTCTCTGGCTAACTTACTTATATACTGAGTGACTTTACTTACACGAATTCCGCTGGCAAAGGATACTAATTACCATTTGTGAGACTAAATCTACCTATACATAACATATGCAATTACATTTGTACTGAAGTAGTTCGGACAATTGGTATTTGCAATGTTTTGGCCCCTAGCATCACCAACAAGTCCTAGAAGGACGAACGAACTGTACAATGCAGTGAAACTCAGTTTTGGCTTACTGTATTTATTACCAAATCTTAGAGGTGACATCACCTGTGTGTATTATGTTCATCATGATACAAGGTGGAATCTGAAGTCCCCGAGGTTTGTTGTAATTTTGATTAGTTATCGATGTTTTTGACGAATCAGGTTTCGCAATAAATATATTTGCGGTTTGAAAATCGCGGGTTTAAAAATTTGCCACATTCTGATTGGTTGAAAAAAACCGGGGCAGAAGACCGGGAAGCCTGCAATACTGAAAGCGAGAGGATATATCCGATATCAAATAATCAACAATAGTTTGGAATGAACTTTACCAGCTTTGACCTAATCACAGACAAGTTTCATGTATGACTCAAAGTTTTACCAATTTTAATATGTGTTTGACACTCTTTCAACAAGAAAACAACCGTCGGCTTCACGAACGCTAGACCTGTGCAAGTCTAGTCACTATAGTGCAAGGGAGAACCGGTCAGACGAAGAGTTTCTTTGTTTATCAGCGACAATGCTGATGAGCTGCCTGAAATACATAAGTAAGTATGTGTAGACTACTTTGTCAGTTTGTGTCTGTGTCACAACATGACTCCCCCGTCCCCCTTCCCACCATGGTGCGATTTGCTTCAAGTCAGTTTAATTGTAACTGTATTTAATGAGGGCGTTAATTGCACTTATGTTTTGTAAACAAATGCCACAGTGATCATTTGTCTGGCCAGTTTTAGCCTTAACAAAGCAGGCGTTTAAAGAATTACAGAACGTCCGCATTTAGGATTGCTCATCAGCTTTTTGCATATTTGGTCATCACTAATGTGTGCTAACATTGCGGTGATCATTCGGAGTTTGTCCGAAATAACTGATTTCCTTTATTGCCTTTCCATATGTTTTTGTAAACAAAAATAAGATGACTGTGATATTAAAGCAATCCTGATAAAACGTTTTCATTTATAGCCATTCTAGGCAAATACATATATTAAATAATGGGGCTAGACTCAAGGGTGCACTCGTGATTGTGTTTGTTTCTTTATGCCATGCTAGCACACATGTTTGGTTGTATGGTTGCAGGGATATCAAATGCATGTATTTCAATGTTATAAACCTGTGCTAAGGCCTAAGGGGCGGGGCTGAACCCTGAAAGTACTTGCTGTAGACTAAATGTATCCATATCTTCATGACCAGCAATTACATAAATGATTGGCTCTCTACGATTTCCATGCAAAAGCAATGACCAAGAGACTAAATCCTAAGGGATCAGCATAACCAGCAGGCTATCATAAAAGCATGAGTGTATTCGTCCTTTAATGTCAAGTCAGCAAGGAAATGGTTAAAGAGTTGAGGTCTTAACCGTTCCATGATTTGATCCAAACACTTAGTCCCGATACCCATGCATCATCACTGTCTCTCCATGGTTTTGGGTGGGGAAATATAGGAGAGGTGTACTAAAATTGCTATATTTTGCTGTAAGGGTTCTGTGTAAGAGGATCAATCAAATCAGTACATTGTTTTAGAATGAGTAGCTCAATCAATGTATATCAACAAAGGGACATAACTCCATAAATTTGGGAGCTAAAGTTCTCTGTTCTATATTCTCGAATACTCATGTCCTCTCATGATCAATGCAAGTATTATATGTACCAAGTATCATTGAAATTGGTCAAGTATCTGTTCTTTAGTAGTGCAAACAATGCATTTAAAGGGGCATAACTTCATCCATTTTGCATACTCTAGTAACACACTCTTACTTTAAGTATTATGTGTATCAAGTATGATTAAAATTGGTGCAGTGTTTTAGGAGGAGGTACCAGTTCATGTTCTTATTCATATTCATTTTGTTTACACCCAGATAGATGCATGGACAAACAACCTAACCACATTATAACCCCTCACACATATTACACATTTTGTGGCCTTGTAGGGAAACACAACTCACAAGGACCAAGCTCGAGTGAAACATTTATGAGGGAAAAACAAAGTATCATTCAACATTCTTCCCTAATGCAAGAGTACTAAATCACTTTATATATACTAATATAGAACAATAACACAACAGTGAAGATAAATCTTGCTACGCAACATTGTTGTCTATTCATCAACTAGTAACTCAAACTCAGATGTGGTACCTCTATCTATTTTTTCTAGAAAAGACTCTACGTTAGAGAAATATGTAATCAGTAATTTATGCATCTTGTGATTTCAAAGCTTTGAAACCTTAAAAGTAATTGCATTATTAGGTAAAGTAAAACACTAAAGAGAAATTCATGTTTTTTTGGTATTTTATCTGAAAAATTAGCTGGTGTCCATTGTGTAAACACGGCCATAGCCTTTTCTATTTTAGTATAATTCCTTGCATTGACATTAGGATTAGAACAAAAAACTATAGCATATCTGTATTACAATGTATAACCATGTGCAATTTCAGTTTGAACTTCTGATTCCTGAGACAATCTCCAAGTGGTAACAGACAAACAGACGGACAGAGGACAGCTAGACCGATGGACATCATTACTAATTGCATACGCAGATCCCATATTAACTCTGACGAACTTTGTTCAGATAAACATAGTTTGGCCTTATGATTAACCTTTGACCAGATTACCTTGACCATTGGTAAGTTGACTTCTCGTTGGTTATGACCAACTTTGCTTCATTATGTCATAACAAAATGTTTACCAAAATCTGGCCTTTTGAGGGTCATGTAATATGTTTTTGACAGTATAGCCCCACTTTTCATTTTTAGTAACAGCGACCCCGACTTTGACCTGATAAAATTGTGACACTCCTGGTCCTTGGCACATCTATATGTATCACAGTGTATCACTATGTGAAGTTTTAGAAAGTTCAGCCTTTTGGAGACCCGAGATAATCTCCGGAAACAAATGTGCTGAAAGACAGACAGACAGACAGATAGACAGACAGATAGACACTGTGATTACTATAGGGCACTAATGAAAGAAGGTTTGTAGAATTTCATATTGCCAACTGTTTGTCAAAAGTATAAAAAAAAACCATCAACACCTTCTGTTTATGCAAACTTGAGTCCCCTTTGTCCAAAGATGCTCTAGAACAAATTTGGTTAATATCCTTTAATTTGTACAAAATTGAGCTAAAATTGGTGCACAAATATTATAAACACATGAATTTTTTTCAAGCTATGAGAATGAAATGTTAACAAATCATTTGCAAAAGATACAATTGTTTAATGGTCACTCAATGCTGAACCCGAATTACGTGGAGCAAAATGTTGAGATATAATTAAACTTTAGATACAATCAAATCTTCACACCTGCCTAAGTTTACAGAAAGTTGCAGAATTCATCATAAAAAATTGTAATGATTAAATAAGCTTGAAATATCGCCAATACCAGTCACAGAAAAAAGGGTGTTAAAAAGCTTTGTCTAGAAGTTTGCATTAATAAAATATTGTATATTACAAATTTGTGTCTTGTTATGACAAGTAAAATTAATCTATTTTAGGGAGGAAATAAAAACGAGGCGAAATTATTTCTTTCTGAAGATGTAATACTTAACTATTTCAAGCACTGCCGAGCGTAGACAGCAAGAATGTATCGGACATTATATCCTTTGTCAAACAGATCGAGTGAGGCGTAGAATATTTTTTAAGTTTGCGGTATTATTCAAGGTTATATCTAAAAACGTTGAGTATCAATATTTTATGATGGCCGAGCGGAGCGAGTGTTAACAAATTCTGTAAAAAAAATGGTAAAAATATAGGTTTTTTAATTAAAATGTTGATACTTGTGTCATGTGCATGTAGTTTAGACGAGCATTTTGGAATTAAATATTGATTTATTTTGTCATAAATGTGAGTTATGATTTAAATGTTTGTCTTTTATTGTGAATTTGTACGCATACATATGCACAAGGCAACACATAATGAAAAGGATATACATGCTAGGCTTTTAAGCTAACATTGGTTATTATTCACCTGATAAAGTGATCCTAAGGAGGGTGCTTCATCGTCTTTGACATTTTTGAAATATATGTTTAATTGGTATTATGTTTTAGGTTCAAAATATGTTCACGATATAATGCTTTCTTACATTAAAATGTAAATGATTAAATTGCTTTATCATTTAGTTATTCAAAGGGAATAGAGATTGCAGCCATTGCTTCTTCAATCATCTTTCATAACTCCTTAATACTGATTTAGAATCATCTTTGAGCTAATTTTATTGCTTTTGCATGTCACCTACAGACCATGTAAAGCTTGTAAATGAGAGATGTTGTAACATCATCAGTTCTGTATTGTTTGTCTGTGTGTACTTAGAAATCACCATGCTCTTTGCAGGTTATGAAAAGATTAACACACTCGTACTAATTATGCTTGCTCCTAGGGTCCTGTCACTCCAGCATGGTGACCTTATAACATTGAAATGGTTATAATTAGTGTCTTATAATGAATAACGCCTACTGGCAATCCATAGACAACTACCAAAGTTTTCCCCAGGCCTGTTACCACCCAGGAATACAATCATGCTAGCCCATTCAAGGGGTCATACATTGCTGAGATATACAACATAGTAATTAGTGAACTATAGTTTGAAGGTTGTTTCGAAAAAAAGTAAACATTGACATTTTTTACAAGCCTGGGGCATTGGGCTTGGCAACTTAGGCAAACATGTAGATGTTCATGAACTGAAAAAAAGTACATTGTTTTATTATGTTTTCAGTCCCCGAAGGGTTCTCGAAGAAAGTTTGTCAGGGACATATCTTCTATACTATTTCACCTGGAGTAACCAGATTTGGTGTACAAGGACATCTTTGGATGGCAGAGTGAAGAGTGCAAGAAGGTCACTTTGACCTCACTGTGTCCTATATGATTTCACATTTGACCTTAACTTTTGAAAAAGTTGGGCTGGAGCATATCTTCTTTATTATTTCACCTGGAATAACCAATTATATGGTACATGGACATATTTGTAATGTGGAATGAAGAGTGCAAGAAAAAGGTCACTTTGACCTAACTGTGTCCTATGCTTTGACCTTTGACCTTTACTTTTGAAAAAAAGTTGGTCAGGGGCATATCTTCTCTACTATTTCACATGAAGTAACCAGATTTGATGTCCATGGATATTTTGGGATGGAGGAGTGCAGAGTGCAAGATTTAGATCACTGTGACGATTGACTTGACCTTTCACCTTTACTTTTGAAATTATTTGTACGGGGCATATCTTCTATGCTATTTCACTTGGAGTAACCATATTTGGTGAACAAGGTCATCTTGGGATGGTGTAGTGAAGTAGGTCACTATGACCTCACTGTGACCTATATGTTTCCTGACATAAATGTACTGTTTGTGTATAGAAATTCATACCGATGGCCATGGGGGTCTATGTATTGCCTTGTTAATACATATTTTCTATGCACAGTAGATCATATTTCTTTCTTTTCTTTTGAGAAAATTTTGACCTAAATGGATCAGGTGATATATTGACAAGGATGTTAAAATAAAAGTAAATTAGAAACAATAAAAATGCCCACATGGAATATCTGAGAGGTTTTCTTAATTAAAACACAATTTTTTTTAAACTACCATTAATTCTATTTTCATGGAAGAATATTCAGCGCACGTATATCCTATGGAGGGATTCTGTCCGTTTTGTTACCTTAAAGGTTTTTAGCCGGGGCGCCGCAGGCGCGCGAAATCTTTACTATCATCACAACGGTTACTGAACTATGTGCGCTCGCTTATAGGCAGTGCCTATTTCATATTAAAATGTTATTAATTGTATATTTATGTAAATAAGTGTGCATACCAAACATTTACCATAACAACCACTTATTCTACCATCGCACATTTTGAATCTGGACAAAAAAAATCGTTGCCTTCGAACGCAGCGAATAGAATATACCGTTCTGATTGGTCAATACCAAAGAGTGATATTTTCACACTGTGAAAATATTACTTTTGATATTTGTCACAGTGTGAAAGATATCAGTTTTATGAAGTTGATAGAATCTGATATTTCACTGGGAAAATGTAATAAACTATCTTATCAAATACCTGTTGAATCTTGTTATAGTACACACAAGCAATTTTCAGACCATGAAATACAACGTTCTGTATTGCACATGTGCAATAAGGAATGTTTTATTAACCTACTAGCCGAAACTACTTTTTATGGGAATCACCTTGTCGTGGCAAACTGAAAAATTCCCGGTATTTGCAAAAAATATTACAGTATATAAAACCTTTGTATCGATCTCTACCAAATACGGAAGGTATGTGATAAAAGCAAGACCACACACTCCGCGCACTCGTGAATATATTCGTCCGAGCACTAAACTCGTGCTTTCTGATTCGTTAGAAAAACACAAGTGTGTGGTCTTGCATATTTATTATATCATGTGATGTGATATTTTCCTACATACCAGCCATATACAGTACCAATTGTATGACATTTTAGCCTGAGTGAATCTATATCTAATTACATGTTCATTATCTCCTTCTTTACCAGACATCTTTACAAAATTAGCTCTGAAATATTTATAATGTTTCAAATGTGAATTTATGATTTTTTTTAAAATTAATTACGATGGAATGTCATAAATAGTCAAAAGAAACGTACATAGGTTCTACTCTTTGCAGAAAGCGTTATGGCGTTATAATTCAAGTGTTGTTAAAATGAGAACCTGCTTTTTCTTAAAATAGTAACACAGAGTCAATATCACAAATACCCAACCTCCAAATAATTATGACCCCACCAGTAAGGAAGTAGGAAGCATATAAGTATGACCCCACCAGTAAGGAAGTAGGAAGCACATAAGTATGACCCCACCAGTAAGAAAGTAGGAAGCACATAAGTATGACCCCACCAGTAAGGAAGTAGGAAACATAAATATGACCCCACCAGTAAGGAAGTAGGAAACACATAAATATGACCCAACCAGTTACGAAGTAGGAAGCAAATAAGTATGACCCCATCAGTAAGGAAGTAGGAAGCACATAAATATGACCCCACCAATAAGGAAGTAGGAAGCACATAAATATGACCCCAACAGTAAGGAAGCAGGAGGCACATAAGTATGACCCCACCAGTAAGGAAGTAGGAAGCACATAAGTATGACCCCACCAGTAAGGAAGTAGGAAACACATAAATATGACCCCACCAGTAAGGGAGTAGAAAGCACATAAATATGACCCCACCAGTAAGGAAGTAGGGAACATAAATATGACCCCACTAGTAAGGAAGTAGGAAGCACATAAATATGACCCCAACAGTAAGGAAGCAGGAGGCACATAAGTATGACCCCACCAGTAAGGTAGTAGGAAGCACATAAATATGACCCCAACAGTAAGGAAGCAGGAGGCACATAAATATGACCCCACCAGTAAGGAAGTAGGAAGCACATAAATATGACCCCACCAGTAAGGTAGTAGGAAGCACATAAATATGACCCCAACAGTAAGGAAGTAGGAAGCACATAAATATGACCCCAACAGTAAGGAAGTAGGAAGCACATAAATATGACCCCACCAGTAAGGTAGTAGGAAGAGCATAAGTATGACCCCACCAGAAGGGAAGGTGGAAAAAAATGTGTCTATACTACTATGTGTGATCTTACAGTTGTATTATAAAAGACCTTATACAGCCCTATACATAATGCATTTACACAATATACTATATTTTTGGACTTTGACATTACATATCCTTATCTTCTAACCATGCACCCATTACTTTACAATTTTACTCTGTGGAAACTTCCGCACGTATCCACCAATACTAATTACAGATTTTTTTCACAAATTGTGAATACAGTGTAGCCTCAGATTGACTCTTGGTATTATACGTATTTCATAAGATTTACAAGAGAAGGGAATCGTCCGGTTTTCGATATATTTACATGGTTTTTCTGTTAGTCGGGTGTTTGCTGTAAATTATTTGACACATACTTGTTTCTGCAGGTCAGCACTTAATTCTGGCTGAGTATCAATACCCCCTCCGATCCACCTGACCTCTGAAACAGGCAGCGATCAAAGAGATAGTACTAATTTGGTAGCCCCGCGTTGTCTGTGGAAGTAAATATTTAATGTTATTGCCGCCGGTCACACACATTCTCAGCCACACACAACACACAGGCTACTGTTTTAAGCTTTATTCAACATTGACTCAAGAAACAAGAATTCACCGAATATTTCATTTTCTTGAATTTTCACAAAAAAACTCTCACGAAATATGACAGTAAATCATACATTACTTATTCCTTATGGTTATTCTCCTGTACTAGCTGAGCTTAAAACCAACATGCTTTGAAATCGTCCAAAATAATCAATATGGCAGAAGTGATATTGGGATTGCTTTCTTTTAAAGATCCTAGTGTGAAAAATCTGATTTCAAACCAAGATGACATCTTTTCACACTTAGAGCACACGACTTCCATTGTGACAGGTGGTCTACCCATGGACAACCAGCAGGTGGTGGTACCATACTCATGGTTAATCTAAATGTCCACTTTGAGGATCTGACCTATTTTGATGTTTATTTTCGTGCCAAATTTCAAGGCATCCAATCTTCTCAACAATTCAGCTTACAGAAGGTCAATTTGCTTTAAATAATTAATAACCGACAATTCTCCATTTTTTAATTGATTGGAGACGTCATATAACATATGC
Source organism: Mizuhopecten yessoensis (assembly GCF_002113885.1). NCBI lineage: Eukaryota > Metazoa > Mollusca > Bivalvia > Pectinida > Pectinidae > Mizuhopecten > Mizuhopecten yessoensis. The sequence goes on from NW_018408419.1 coordinate 35,424, forward strand.
ACATATAACTCAGGGAACTCTTTCTCTTCCTGGTAGATCTTCTACCCAGGCGAACATTTTCTCATCCTGATATATTTCGCTTTCTCTTCCTTGTTGATCTCAAACTTAGGACGGAATGCTTTCTCTTCTAGGTAGATCTCCAACTCGGAGAACGATTTCTCTTCCTGGCTGTTCTCCAACTCAGGGAACGCTTTCTCTTCCTGGTAGATCTCTAACTCAGGGAACACTTTCTCGTCCTGATAGAACTGTCAGTTAGTAAATTCACTTCTCAATGAATGCGAAATGAATGAGTATTAAAGTAAAATATAAAATAAAGAACAAATCAAAATCAGCCTCTAACTTAGCAAAACCTTTAATGGTTCGAAGTGTAAAATCACCTTACAAAAGCGATCCCCCTAAAAAATACTTAGTTGGCATCCAGACTGTCTACAAAGAGTTAAGAACTGTAGGACGTACCCATAGACAAAGTGTGAGAGTACTTCACACCAGTGCTATATTTGCTGCTTAAGCTACCTGTACGGTACAAGCAGAAGCGCAAAATGATGTCTCATAACTGTAATACAAGCGATAAGTACTTGTCACTGCGGTAGAGACAGCGTCATTGTAATGCTCTCCAAACTCTCGTATGGTAGCCTTGGGACACCGGTACATTGTAAACGTAGCAGCCCTTATGTGGAATATATGTAGTTTACCATTTGTTCCTAAAAAACTTTCACCACATTTAAGAAGGATGGTACATTTGAAGTCTGAAGTATTAAATTCTACATTTGTCCTGTAGTGCCGAGGTTGCATTTGATTATGACAACTTACTCACTTAAATCTACTTTATTGTTTTAATACGGACGGGTTTGTAAATTGAATTCATAATAGATGTTGTGAAGTCGGGAATTCAACTACGGCAATAAATGAACAAAGGCAATACTTGAATGTAGACCACTGCAAAAGCACAAGGAGAATAAGACAAGGTGGGTGGTTCGGAAGGAGTCTTCTGCTTCATCAGCGATACCCAACAAACATGTAAATCTAGGTCAAATCCAATAAATGTTACATCCCAACATCACGAATTTGGGTATTAACAGCAAAAACACAAAACGCACTAATGAGCATACTAAAAAATCATTTAACTTCTTAACACAAAAAGAAATCGCCCATGATGGCGACTATAAAACGTGTCCATAGTCTTCGAGGATGGTACTATCAAGAAAGGGAAAATTCACTATCGGAAAGTCTTAATTGTGCCCCTTGTAGTACAACGTAGTGTAGGCTGTCCAATATTATGACGCCTCATTTTCGGATAGGTGCGTACAATGAGGTTGTGATCTTTCTACTAATGATCCATATAGCAATTAGTACTATGTATCTTTAAGCTAATGTCTCAGTTCTAAGTAAGGGTTATATTTGGACTGATTTACTCTCTTGACCACTACAATGTGAAAAACTGCAATATAAACAACATAACATAGAACCTTGATGTAATTAAAATACGTTTGCATACTTTTGTTCTTTGTTTCATTTTTATTTTCCATATTCCTATTGCCTTTGGTGACAAACTACAGTGTAGTAAGACTTTATTCATTGTTTGACAGTGTTTTGAATAGGTTTTTCCATTCGTTCAAAGTTCTGTTGAATTTCAGGACTTGCATACTTTACAAAAAGTAGGATACCCCCTAAAACCTCAATATCATAGATTACAGATTCTTCGCATTACAGAATATGTAATATTTAGTATACACCATGATGATATTAACTGGTTAATTTTTTTTTTATATTTCCACAGAATGTGTAATATTTAGTGTACATGATGATGATATTAACTGGTCAAGTGTTACCTGTACTTATATTCTCACAGAATGGGTAATATTTAGTGTACATGATGACATTAACTTGTTCTATGTTACTGTTTTTCCCACAGAATATGTAATATTTAGTGCATATGATGATGATATTAACTGGTTTTGTGTTACTTATATTCCCACATAATGTGTTATATTTAGTGTACACGATGATGACAGTAACGGGTTTTGTGTTACTTATATTCCCACAGAATGGCGTTATATTTAGTGTACATGATGATGATATTAACTGGTTTTGTGTTACTTATATTCCCACAGAATGTGT
>NW_018408419.1:44207-68573 GCF_002113885.1 Mizuhopecten yessoensis
GGCCTATCTTGTAGCTGGCCCTATCCTTGTAGCTGGCCTTATCCTTGTAGCTTGGCCTATCTTGTAGCTGGCCTTATCCTTGTAGCTGGCCATATCCTTGTAGCTGGGCCTATCTTGTAGCTGGCCCTATCCTTGTAGCTGGCCATATCCTTTTAGCTTGGCCTATCTTGTAGCTGGCCTTATCCTTGTAGCTGGCCATATCCTTGTAGCTTGGCCTATCTTGTAGCTGGCCCTATCCTTGTACCTGGCCTTATCCTTGTTGCTGGGCCTATCTTGTAGCTGGCCTTATCCTTGTAGCTGGCCTTATCCTTGTAGCTGGACCTATCTTGTAGCTGGCCCTATCCTTCTAGCTGGCCTTATCCTTGTAGCTTGGCCTATCTTGTAGCTGGCCCTATCCTTGTAGCTGGGCCTATCCTTGTAGCTGGGCCTATCCTTGTAGCTGGCCCTATCCTTGTAGCTGGCCCTATCCTTGTAGCTTGGCCTATCTTGTAGCTGGCCCTTTCCTTGTAGCTTGGCCTATCTTGTAGCTAGCCCTATCCTTGTAGCTGGCCCTATCCTTGTAGCTGGGCCTATCTTGTAGCTGGCCTTATCCTTGTAGCTTGGTCTATCTTGTAGCTGGCCCTATCCTTGTAGCTGGCCCTATCCTTGTAGTCGGGCCTATCCTTGTAGCTGGCCCTATCCTTGTAGCTGGGCCTGTCCTTGTAGCTGCAGTTTATTTTGTCAGGGTTTAAGATTAAGTAATACTTTAGGAATAAATTATCTGTTGTAGCAAAATGTAACGTTAAAAATGGTTTAAAATGCTTCTTTCCATTTTCTCTGGTTTGGGAACACTTTGATTGTTCATATTTAAAAAAAAATACCTCTGAAGAACTCTAAACCGAATTGATCATCCGGTGCTGTAAAAATAGTTTGGTTTCCTGCTTCTACAAACATTTTTTTTTTAATTGGTGCTTCTTATTTCTAATGTTTTGTTTACGTAACAAGATGGTTGACTTTGCCATCAGACTGTCGGTCCCCAAAGTTGGCCATGGTCTTACAACTAGAACTTTTACAAACATGGTTTAAATGGGATACTTGAAGACGTCGAAGTTGGCCGTAGTCTTGTAGGTAGCTTTTATTCTGGTAGACTGTCAGTCGCCGATGTTGGCCGTAGTCATGTGGGTAAATTTTATTCTGGTAAACTGTCAGTCGCCGAGTTTGGCCGTAGTCTATTCTGGTAGACTGTCAACCGCCGAGGTTGGCCGAAGTCGTGAAGGTAAATTTGATTCTGGTAGACTGTCAATCGCCGAGGTTGGCCGAAGTCGTGAAGGTAAATTTGATTCTGGTAAACTGTCAGTCGCCGAGATTGGCCGTAGTCTTGTAGGTATATTTTATTCTGGTAAACTGTCAGTCGCCGAGGTTGGCCGTAGTCTTGTAGGTAGTTTTCATTCTGGTAGACTGTCAGTCGCCGATGTTGGCCGTAGTCTATTTTGGTAGACTGTCAGTCGCCGAGGTTGGCCGAAGTCGTGAAGGTAAATTTTATTCTGGTAGACTGTCAGTCACCGAGGTTGGCCGTAGTCTTGTATGTAGTTTTTATTCTGGTAGACTGTCAGTCGCCGATGTTGGCCGTAGTCTATTTTCGTAGACTGTCAATCGCCGAGGTTGGCCGTAGTCTTTTAGGTAAATTTCATTCTGGTAGACTGTCAGTTGCCGAGGTTGGCCGATGTCGTGAAGGTAAATTTAATCAACATTTTAGACACCAATAAAGCTGCTGGTTCTGACGGCATAAGTCATAAAAGGTTAAAAATAATATCCAATTAAATATCTTCACCCCTTACACTTCTATTCAACTAATACTTTCGTACTTCTGTATTTCCTGATCCATGGAAACTTGCCCATGTGACACCTATTTTCAAAAAATCGGCAAATAACTACAGACCCATTTATTTACTTAGCTGCATTGGCAAACTTTTCGAACGAATAATTCATAAGCACATCTACAACTATTTCCCCAGCAATAAACTTCTCTATACTTTACAGTCTGGCTTCTTACCAAATCACTCTACAACTCACTAACTCATCACACTCTATCATAGCATACTTACTGCTCTTGTTTTTTGTGACTTTTTCTAAAGCTTTCGACCGAGTATGGCATAAAGGTCTAATAATTAAATTAGAAAAATACGGGATAAAAGGTAAACTTTTAGATTGGATAAAACTACTTAAGTAACAGACGCCAGTCAGTCGTACTAAACAAATGCTTTATCTTCTGAAGTATCTATCAAAGCCGGAGTTCCTCAAGGTTCAGTTTTAGGGCCACTTCTTGTCCTAGTATAACGCTATTTCAAATACGCTATTATCAATCACTAGACGTTTTGCTGACGACACCGCATTACATGTAGCACACTATTCTAAAAATTTAAAGGATATAAAACAAGTAATAAACTACAATGTATGACATGGAACAACTAAACCTTTGGTGAAATAAATGGTTAAAGTTCATTAACCATTTATTTCACCAAAGGTTGAAATTTCCCTACCCCCCCCCTTATTTCTGGCCCCTAACTTAGCCCCCTAGGGGGTCAGGGTCATACATTTTTTACCTGCAGACCCCCTCCCCCTAACAAGTATTTCTGTCAAATAGGAACAACTTCCGTTCAAAACAATGGTAGATATGGCCTATTATGTTTATTTCCTATATAAACTATACTAGACTTCACCCCCTCCCCAGGAACAAACGGGCGGGCTAGGAGACATGAAAATCACAAATTTTTAAAACCACCCAAAGGCCTTTACAACTATGAGTAGTATTTGATTCTAGCATTTCTAGAACTGGAGAAGAAGAATTTTGCAGGTGAGCTAATAAAATTAGAAAAAATATACCTTGTTTTTATAAGAACACTATTTGAATATGCCTGCGAAGTATGGGACAATTGTAATATAACATTTTCGAATAAATTAGAGAACATGCAGTATGAAGCAGGTCGAATAATCAATGGATTACCTATTTTTACAAACATTTTTTTTACAGAGAGCTCGGATGGAAATCATTGACAGATAGACGCAGGAACAGAAAATTATCCATGTTTTATAATATTTATTATGATAATGCTTCCCCATTTCTAAAATCTCTTTTTCCACCCATTGTGTCAAACTTCTTTAACTATAATCTTAGAAACAGGAATAACTTTCAAAACCCACACTATAGACTGCAAGTCACAAAATCATCCTTCATACCAAGAACTTCAGACTCCTGGAATAATCTACCAATAGAAAAAAGTCATCAGAATCTATAAAACAATTCAAAACTCTTATTCAACCTCAAGACACTGTCCCTTCTTATATTAAATGCTTGAATATTGGTCTAGAAAAGTTAATATATTGTCAATTACGAAACCGCAGTAGCTCTTTAAATTACGACCTTTATAAAGCTCACCTTCGAGACAACTCTACTTGCGACTGCGGAAATGACTCAAAAGACTCTTCCCATTTCTTAGTAAACTGTAAAAAATAAAGATCAATCCCGTAACATAATGCTTCAATCCCGCGACTGGTATAACGAAATCACTGTTGAACACCTTCTCTTCGGAGATGCAAACCTTGACTACAATCTAAACATTCAAATTTGTAGGTCTGTACAATTGTTCATTTCTTGTTCCAAACTGTTGAACATATAATACCCAACAGTCATATTGAATAACCAGGATACCTACATTTTACTTTGACTATTCCCATCTTTCTCTCCTCTCGACCTCCTCTCTTATTCCAGCCCCTCTCCCTTTTTCCAACACCAACGATCTCTATGTATTAATTTCAATCTTATCGTTTATCTACCCAATATATAGTTTGCATATCCATTAATATCATAACTGTTACCATATAATAAAGAGCGCGTGTCCGGTTTTCCTAATCTAGTCGGCTAAGTACATTATGCAGATGATCATTTCATAACATTGTTAGCATATCTTACACGTTAAACATTGGAGTAAAACATTAAAATTATTAGCAACAACGGACATTGCTCGTGTCGTGCAGATATGGAACGTGCGGGCGAATATGACGAATGTCTGCTAGATATGGGTCAGCTTGGGAGGTGGTCTATGTACAGCTAACAGTATCGCACATACAAGATAACCCATATAACGGATGAGTATGTGATAAAAACTCGGAACCCTATTTGTATCTTTATGTTGATTGAGCACTAATACATGCGACAATACCAGGTGTATGTCGTGTGTAACATACAGGCGTCCCTATATCTTAACACATACTAGCTGATGCATCTGGAAAAAAGTCTGTTTATCTAATGAATATTTGATTTTGCCTAGCAACACGCATTATTTAATACCTGCGCGTCCACCCCACATAGAACTAATTATATCACTACCGCTGATTGTCTCAGTCAGCCCGCAGAGACCAGGTATCTCAGGCATTGACACCAGGGACAACGAGCCGATCATTTAATTCAAATTATACATCATCCTCATTCAATATTCCAGTTGTGCGTTGGTTAAAGCTTGGACAGTGGTCAAGAATACCCAGGATTATCCAGAAATTGAGTTAGATATTTGTGTCGTCGCGAACTAGGTAAGTGATGTATTTACTTATAACATCATAAAAACCAGGCAAAGTTTCCAGTACCAACTGGAATTATTAGTTTAGTCCTTTTGATAGAGTCTTTGAGGATATATATGTATAGGCCCTAACAACATTTTGGGTAGTTTATTGTTTAGAGTGTTTGAGGATATATATGTATAGGCCCTAACAACATTTTATGTAGTTTATTGTTTAGAGTGTTTGAGGATATATATGTATAGGCCCTAACAACATTTTATGTAGTTTATTGTTTAGAGTGTTTGAGGATATATATGTATAGGCCCTAACAACATTTTATGTAGTTTATTGTTTAGAGTGTTTGAGGATATATATGTATAGGCCCTAACAACATTTTATGTAGTTTATTGTTTAGAGTGTTTGAGGATATATATGTATAGGCCCTAACAACATTTTATGTAGTTTATTGTTTAGAGTGTTTGAGGATATATATGTATAGGCCCTAACAACATTTTATGTAGTTTATTGTTTAGAGTGTTTGAGGATATATATGTATAGGCCCTAACAACATTTTATGTAGTTTATTGTTTAGAGTGTTTGAGGATATATATGTATAGGCCCTAACAACATTTTATGTAGTTTATTGTTTAGAGTGTTTGAGGATATATATGTATAGGCCCTAACAACATTTTATGTAGTTTATTGTTTAGAGTGTTTGAGGATATATATGTATAGGCCCTAACAACATTTTATGTAGTTTATTGTTTAGAGTGTTTGAGGATATATATGTATAGGCCCTAACAACATTTTATGTAGTTTATTGTTTAGAGTGTTTGAGGATATATATGTATAGGCCCTAACAACATTTTATGTAGTTTATTGTTTAGAGTGTTTGAGGATATATATGTATAGGCCCTAACAACATTTTATGTAGTTTATTGTTTAGAGTGTTTGAGGATATATATGTATAGGCCCTAACAACATTTTATGTAGTTTATTGTTTAGAGTGTTTGAGGATATATATGTATAGGCCCTAACAACATTTTATGTAGTTTATTGTTTAGAGTGTTTGAGGATATATATGTATAGGCCCTAACAACATTTTATGTAGTTTATTGTTTAGAGTGTTTGAGGATATATATGTATAGGCCCTAACAACATTTTATGTAGTTTATTGTTTAGAGTGTTTGAGGATATATATGTATAGGCCCTAACAACATTTTATGTAGTTTATTGTTTAGAGTGTTTGAGGATATATATGTATAGGCCCTAACAACATTTTATGTAGTTTATTGTTTAGAGTGTTTGAGGATATATATGTATAGGCCCTAACAACATTTTATGTAGTTTATTGTTTAGAGTGTTTGAGGATATATATGTATAGGCCCTAACAACATTTTATGTAGTTTATTGTTTAGAGTGTTTGAGGATATATATGTATAGGCCCTAACAACATTTTATGTAGTTTATTGTTTAGAGTGTTTGAGGATATATATGTATAGGCCCTAACAACATTTTATGTAGTTTATTGTTTAGAGTGTTTGAGGATATATATGTATAGGCCCTAACAACATTTTATGTAGTTTATTGTTTAGAGTGTTTGAGGATATATATGTATAGGCCCTAACAACATTTTATGTAGTTTATTGTTTAGAGTGTTTGAGGATATATATGTATAGGCCCTAACAACATTTTATGTAGTTTATTGTTTAGAGTGTTTGAGGATATATATGTATAGGCCCTAACAACATTTTATGTAGTTTATTGTTTAGAGTGTTTGAGGATATATATGTATAGGCCCTAACAACATTTTATGTAGTTTATTGTTTAGAGTGTTTGAGGATATATATGTATAGGCCCTAACAACATTTTATGTAGTTTATTGTTTAGAGTGTTTGAGGATATATATGTATAGGCCCTAACAACATTTTATGTAGTTTATTGTTTAGAGTGTTTGAGGATATATATGTATAGGCCCTAACAACATTTTATGTAGTTTATTGTTTAGAGTGTTTGAGGATATATATGTATAGGCCCTAACAACATTTTATGTAGTTTATTGTTTAGAGTGTTTGAGGATATATATGTATAGGCCCTAACAACATTTTATGTAGTTTATTGTTTAGAGTGTTTGAGGATATATATGTATAGGCCCTAACAACATTTTATGTAGTTTATTGTTTAGAGTGTTTGAGGATATATATGTATAGGCCCTAACAACATTTTATGTAGTTTATTGTTTAGAGTGTTTGAGGATATATATGTATAGGCCCTAACAACATTTTATGTAGTTTATTGTTGCAACTTTGATCAATGTTCTTTCTTTAGTCATTTATGTTAATGCTCCAGTTTTATTACAAATTTATCAGAAAGTCAGCAGTTTATAGTTATGTTTCCTCCTCAGATAAACCTGTGTTTCGGTCCCCCAATTGTCATTGTTTAAAGACGTTACCTCCCAATATTAGCTTACTTATGCATCAGTCGAGTAGTTGTGAAAAAGTGAAAGTGCCTCCCTACATAATCAAATTAATCATTACAGCCACAGGTACAGATTATAGTCATATCATTGCCAAACATAATCTGTCTTGTATAAACACTAACCATAGTCCTGCGGTAGCGGAACTCAACGATGTATCCGTATTATACAGTAGAAAAAGTTAAATCTCTTCAATACCTCAGATGAGAACGCAGAGGTCAGTTCCGAATTTCCAGGATGGTATCTCAACTCTGCGGGACCCTCGATTGAATGATTGTTTTTATCTTGTAATTACAAAACGAGTAACAAGTCGCGTTTACGATTGGTTTGATAGAAAGCTTGAGGAATGAACGAGGCTTGACTGAGTATATTTTATTGTCTCAGACTCAAACCTTCACCTTCCGAACTCCAGTTACTGAAATTTACTGGTTCGTAAACCTGGAAGGCGAGAAATCTTACTGTAGCATGAGATAAACCATGACTCACATTATCATTGTAGAACGATCCTCAGTGCTACAAGTCTTAAAAAAAAGTCTTTTTGATTTTCGTTCGGAGTTTACCCTAGCTTTATCAGTTTGAGTTGTAAAGAGTAAAATAATTTTTCGTGTGGACTCTTAGCCAGCATCGGTTGCCGCTTGACATCATTGAGAATATAATCACTGGTCATTACTTCTGTGTTCATGTGAATAGCATTTAAGAAACCCTCAACAGACAAAACACGACGGCTTAGAACGCAATCATTGTTGCTAAGAAACCCCAGTGTCGTCAGTATGATGTGCGAGATCTGGGCTTAATTAGACCATCAACCATTGACTTCATCTGTCTCAAACATCGCAATCAGGTTCATAATGACTTTTTAAAAAATGTCAATACATCACGATTCCTGCCATAATTGCATCAAGTTCTTGTAAAAACATGGCATAAGCAACAGAAGATTTTTCATATGAAATCGTTTTAAATGAATAAATTTCTCTATGATACATGTACAAAAAAACCCAAACAAATGCACAAAAATGTTGTTGTATGCAGCGTAAACAATACTGTCTTGTTCTGGAGTATTGATCAGGGTAAACTATTGTGTCGTGGTCAACATTATTGATACGGGTAAACTATAGTGTCGTGGTCGACAGTATTGAAACGGTTAACTATAGTGTCGTGGTCAACATTATTGATACGGCTCATCATTGAAATCATCAAACAAACATAAACGATTCATATAGTGTGTCTCCATGTCCCCACCGTACCATGTATAGTTATCATTAAACAAATCTTTTGTGCATTGGTTTCTTCATCACACTCATGACATCCATGAAGTAATGTGTTTATATTAAAATGGTCATGGGTTATATTTTGGTTAATCAGCTGATTTCTAAGTGTCAATCGGGAATGGTGGATAAAGGACAGATAAACATATAATGTTCCGCGGTTTCCTCACCAAGGTTGCATGTGCATATTGGAGAATCTTTTAAACGGTCAAGAAAAAGGTCAGAGTTCAAATTGCTGGCTTCATTCTAAGTTGGCACATACTTATATTTATATTTCGACTGCCATCATTTGCAAACGTTTTTGTTGTAGCAGAGACAGTTTCATTATTTTTTCAAGAGTAGAGCTTTAAATTGTGATAGAGAGTTTACATTGGATAAATCAAAATTGAGAGCGAATGAGTCTAAATGTACTTGAAAAATAGCTACCATCATAACTTACTGTTCTACATATTGGAGTGTTGAAAAATCTAGTCGTCCTTAATAGATAAACGGTTGCACTATATCTTTCAGATGTTGCAGGGCCATGCAATGAAGTATCTTAAACACTAATAGTAATGTTCTACAGTATTGATACGAGTTAATTATAGTGTCGTGGTCCAAAGTATTGATCCGGGTAAACTATAGTGTCGTGGTCCACAGTATTGATACGGGTTAACTTTAGTGTCGTGGTCCAAAGTATTGATACGGGGAATCTAGAGTGTCGTGGTCCAAAGTATTGATCCGGGTAAACTATAGGGTCGTGGTCCACAGTATTGATACGGGTAAACTATAGTGTCATGGTCCAAAGTATTGATACGGGTAAACTATAGTGTCGTGGTCCAAAGTACTGATCCGGGTAAACTATAGTGCCAAAGTCCACAGTATTGATCCGAATACACTATAGTGTCATAGTCCACAGTATTGATCCGGGTAAACTATAATGTCGTGGTCCAAAGTATTGATCCGGGTAAACTATAGTGTCATAGTCCATAGTATTGATCCGGGTAATCTAGAGTGTCGTGGTCCAAAGTATTGATACGGGTCAACTATAGTGTCGTGGTCCAAAGTATTGATACGGGTAACCTAGAGTGTCGTGGTCCAAAGTATTGATACGGGTAAACTATAGTGTCATAGTCCACAGTATTGATCCGGGTAAACTATAGTGTCGTGGTCCACAGTATTGATACGGGTAAACTTTAGTGTCGTGGTCAAAGGATTGATACGGGTAAACTATAGTGTCATAGTCCACAGTATTGATACGGGTGATCTAGAGTGTCGTGGTCCAAAGTATTGATACGGGTAAACTATAGTCTCATGGTCCAAAGTATTGATACGGGTCAACTATAGTGTCGTGGTCCAAAGTAATGATACGGGTAAACTATAGTGTCCTAGTCCACAGTATTGATCCGGGTAAAATATAGTGTCATAGTCCAAAGTATTGATACGGGTAAATTATAGTGTCATAGTCCATAGTATTGATCCGGGTAATCTAGAGTGTCGTGGTCCAAAGTATTGAAACGGGTAAACTATAGTGTAATAGTCCACAGTATTGATCCGGGTAAACTATAGTGTCATAGTCCACAGTATTGATCCGGGTAAAATATAGTGGCGTGGTCCAAAGTATTGATCCGGGTAAACTATAGTGTCATAGTCCACATTATTGATCTGGGTAAAATATAGTGTCGTGGTCCAAAGTATTGATCCGGTTAAACTATAGTGTCGTGATCCAAAGTATTGATCCGGGTAAGCTATAGTGTCATAGTCCACAGTATTGATCCGGGTAAAATATAGTGGCGTGGTCCAAAGTATTGATCCGGGTAAACTATAGTGTCGTGGTCTACAGTATTGATACGGGTAAACTATAGTGTCCTGGTCCAAAGAAATGACACGGGTAAACTATAGTGTCGTGGTCCAATGTATTGATCAGGGTAAACTATAGTGTCGTGGTCTACAGTATTGATACGGGTAAACTATAGTGTCCTGGTCCAAAGAAATGATACGGGTAAACTATAGTGTCGTGGTCCAAGGTATTGATCAGGGTAAACTATAGTGTCGTGGTCCAATGTATTGATCAGGGTATACTATAGTTTCGTGGTCCAAAGTAATGATACGGGTAAACTATAGTGTCGTGGTCCAATGTATTGATCAGGGTAAACTATAGTGTCGTGGTCAAATGTATTGATCCGGGTAAACTATAGTGTCGTGGTCCAAAGTATTGAAACGGGTAAACTATAGTGTCCTAGTCCACAGTATTGATCCGGGTAAAATATAGTGGCGTGGTCCAAAGTATTGATCCGGGTAAACTATAGTGCCATAGTCCACAGTATTGATACGGGTAAACTATAGTGTCGTGGTCCAAGGTATTGATCAGGGTAAACTATAGTGTCGTGGTCTACAGTATTGATACGGGTAAACTATAGTGTCCTGGTCCAAAGAAATGACACGGGTAAACTATAGTGTCGTGGTCCAATGTATTGATCAGGGTAAACTATAGTGTCGTGGTCCAAAGTATTGAAACGGGTAAACTATAGTGTCATAGTCCACAGTATTGATCCGGGTAAAATATAGTGGCGTGGTCCAAAGTATTGATCCGGGTAAACTATAGTGTCATAGTACTCAGTATTGATCCGGGTAAACTATAGTGTCGTGGTCTACAGTATTGATACGGGTAAACTATAGTGTCCTGGTCCAAAGAAATGATACGGGTAAACTATAGTGTCGTGGTCCAAAGTATTGATACGGGTAAACTATAGTGTCGTGGTCCAAAGTATTGATACAGACAAACTATAGTGTCGTGGTCGTAAGTATTGATACGGGTATTCTATAGTGTCAAAGTCCACAGTATTGATGCGGGTAAACTATAGTGTCGTGATCCAAAGTATTGATCCCAGTAAACTATAGTGTCATAGTCCACAGTATTGATACGGGTAAACTATAGTGTCGTGGTCCAAAGTATTGATCCGGGTAAACTATAGTGTCTTAGTCCACAATATTGATCAGGGTAAACTATAGTGTCGTGGTCAAATGTATTGATCCGGGTAAACTATAGTGTCGTGGCCTACAGTATTGATACGGGTAAACTATAGTGTTTTGCTCCACAGTATTGATCCGGGTAAACTATAGTGTCAAAGTCCACAGTATTGATACGGGTAACTATAGTGTCATAATCCACAGTATTGATCCGGGTAAACTATAGTGTGGTGGTCCACAGTATTGATACGGGTAAACTATAGCGTCGTGGTCCAAAGTATTGATCCGGGTAAACTATAGTGCCAAAGTCCACAGTATTGATCCGAATAAACTATAGTGTCATAGTCCACAGTATTTATATGGGTAAACTATAGTGTCATGGTCCAAAGTATTGATCCGGGTAAACTATAGTGCCAAAGTCCACAGTATTGATCCGAATAAACTATAGTGTCATAGTCCACAGTATTTATATGGGTAAACTATAGTGTCATGGTCCAAAGTATTGATCCGGGTAAACTATAGTGCCAAAGTCCACAGTATTGATCCGAATAAACTATAGTGTCATAGTCCACAGTATTTATATGGGTAAACTATAGTGTCATGGTCCAAAGTATTGACATGGGTAAACTATAGTGTCGTGGTCCAAAGTACTGATCCGGGTAAACTATAGTGCCAAAGTCCACAGTATTGATCCGAATAAACTATAGTGTCATAGTCCACAGTATTGATGTGGGTAAACTATAGTGTCATGGTCCAAAGTATTGACATGGGTAAACTATAGTGTCGTGGTCCAAAGTATTGATACCGGTAAACTATAGTGACATAGTCCACAGTATTGATATGGGTAAACTATAGTGTTTTGCTCCACAGTATTGATCCGGGTAAACTATAGTGTGGTGGTCCACAGTATTGATACGGGTAAACTATAGCGTCGTGGTCCAAAGTATTGATCCGGGTAAACTATAGTGCCAAAGTCCACAGTATTGATCCGAATAAACTATAGTGTCATAGTCCACAGTATTGATCTGGGTAAACTATAGTGTCGTGGTCGAAAGTGGTCCAAAGTATTGATACGGGTAAACTATAGTGTCATGGTCCAAAGTATTGACATGGGTAAACTATAGTGTCGTGGTCCAAAGTAATGATACGGGTAAACTATAGTGTCGTGGTCCAAAGTATTGATCAGGGTAAACTATAGTGTCGTGGTCCAAAGTACTGATCCGGGTAAACTATAGTGCCAAAGTCCACAGTATTGATCCGAATAAACTATAGTGTCATAGTCCACAGTATTTATATGGGTAAACTATAGTGTCATGGTCCAAAGTATTGACATGGGTAAACTATAGTGTCGTGGTCCAAAGTACTGATCCGGGTAAACTATAGTGCCAAAGTCCACAGTATTGATCCGAATAAACTATAGTGTCATAGTCCACAGTATTTATATGGGTAAACTATAGTGTCATGGTCCAAAGTATTGATCCGGGTAAACTATAGTGCCAAAGTCCACAGTATTGATCCGAATAAACTATAGTGTCATAGTCCACAGTATTGATGTGGGTAAACTATAGTGTCGTGGTCCAAAGTAATGATACGGGTAAACTATAGTGTCGTGGTCTACAGTATTGATACGGGTAAACTATAGTGTTTTGCTCCACAGTATTGATCCGGGTAAACTATAGTGTCGTGGCCTACAGTATTGATACGGGTAAACTATAGTGTTTTGCTCCACAGTATTGATCCGGGTAAACTATAGTGTGGTGGTCCACAGTATTGATACGGGTAAACTATAGAGTCGTGGTCCAAAGTATTGATCCGGGTAAACTATAGTGTCATAGTCCACAGTATTGATATGGGTAAACTATAGTGTCATGGTCCAAAGTATTGATACAGGTAAACTATCGTGTCATAGTCCACAGTATTGATACGGGTAAACTATAGTGTCTTGGTCTACAGTATTGATGCGGGTAAACTATAGTGTCGTGGTCCAAAGTATTGATCCGTGTAAACTATAGTGTCGTGGTCTACAGTATTGATACGGGTAAACTACAGTGTTGTGTTCCACAGTATTGTACGGGTAAACTAAAATGTCGTGGTCTACATTATTGATACGGATACACTAAAGTGTCGTTTCCACATTATTAATACGGATACACTAAAGTGTCGTTCCACAGTATTAATACGGATACACTAGAGTGTCGTTTTCCACAATATTGATACGGATACACTAAAGTGTCGTTATCCACAATATTGATACGTACGGATACACTTAAGTGTCGTGTTCCACAGTATTGATACGGATACACTAAAGTGTCGTAGTCCACAGTAAACTATAGTGTTGTGTTCCACAGTATTGATACGGGTAAACTAATAAGTGTCGTTTCCACAATATTGATACGGATACACTATAGTGTCGTGTTTCACAATATTGATACGGATACACTATAGTGTTGTGTTCCAAAGTATTGTTATGGATACACTTAAGTGTCGTGTTCCAAAGTATTGATACGGATACACTTAAGTGTCGTGTTCCCCAGTATTGTTACGGATACACTTAAGTGTCGCGTTCCACAGTATTGTTACGGATACACTTAAGTGTCGCGTTCCACAGTATTGTTACGGATACACTTAAGTGTCGCGTTCCACAGTATTGTTACGGATACACTTAAGTGTCGCGTTCCACAGTATTGTTACGGATACACTTAAGTGTCGTGTTCCCCAGTATTGTTACGGATACACTTAAGTGTCGTGTTCCACAGTATTGTTACGGATACACTTAAGTGTCGCGTTCCACAGTATTGTTACGGATACACTTAAGTGTCGTGTTCCACAGTATTGTTACGGATACACTTAAGTGTCGTGTTCCCCAGTATTGTTACGGATACACTTAAGTGTCGTGTTCCAAAGTATTGATACGGGTAAACTATAGTGTCGTGGTCTACAGTATTGATACGGGTAAACTAAAATGTCTTGGTCTACATTATTGATACGGATACACTAAAGTGTCGTTTCCACATTATTAATACGGATACACTAAAGTGTCGTTTTCCACAGTATTGATACGGATACACTAAAGTGTCGTTTTCCACAATATTGATACGGATACACTAGAGTGTCGTGTTCCACAGTATTGATACGGATACACTTAAGTGTCGTTTTCCACAATATTGATACGGTTACACTAAAGTGTCGTTATCCACAATATTGATACGTACGGATACACTTAAGTGTCGTGTTCCACAGTATTGATACGGATACACTAAAGTGTCGTAGTCCACAGTAAACTATAGTGTTGTGTTCCACAGTATTGATACGGGTAAACTAATAAGTGTCGTTTCCACAATATTAATACGGATAAACTATAGTGTCCTGTTTCACAATATTGATACGGATACACTAAAGTGTCGTGTTCCACAGTATTGATACGGATACACTAAAGTGTAGTTTTCCACAATATTGATACGGATACACTAGAGTGTCGTGTTCCACNTTTTTTTTTTTTAAATTAAATATCTGCAATAATCGTTTAAATATCTGCAATAATAATTGATCAACACAAAAATTCCAGAATCTATTTATAGCAGGTCAATAACACTTTTACTATCAACCTTTTTGAACACCTGTTCCAGAATCTATTTATAGCAGCTTAATAACACTTGTTCTACCAACTTTTTGAACACCTGCAAACCACTCGGGTTTATAACTACTTTTACAGGTGGTCACATGATGTTGTTTCAGCCAATCAGAGTCAGCTCAAAATCAATTAAAATAATAATTATCTTTATAATTATTGCATATAAGTAATATGTACAAAATTTCCAAATAAACCAAAAAAGAAGGCGTTTCTGTTGATCAAGGCAGGTAGTAAGGGCAGGTATGAGTTTTCCCACAACTACATTGTAATTCAGCCGTGAATTATGATAAATCTGTCATCAAATTATCGAATGTCTGTCAATCAGTCCGTTGTAAACTTTCCAGCAGGATCGTGTTTCCACAATGTTTACATATTTTTGTACTTAAATAATTATTAACAGTAAATAACAACAGTTTGTAACAGAATATGAATCGTTATGTCATACAGATAAACGCCGTTCTTCTTGTTATCACAATTTCTATTTCCAATCGTTCGGTTTTCATTTCAATGGGACATACATATTCTTCAACAATTAACGTTTTGTCTGCAGGTTATGTATTGGACCCATAGACAATCAAACAACTCGCTTTGGTGACATCACAATACGTGACGTCACACAAAGACATGTGTTTCTGTAAGACCTCCAAGCGAAGTACCTGCGTAGCGTTTCCATAGCACTTGTGTAGCGTTTGCGTCTAAGATGGACCATCGAACGTGTTGTATGCCTGGCTTTTAAAACATAGTGGTGCACTATTTTAGAGCCTATTTTGTAAACACACGACAAAGGCCAAGACCATATTGAGATAAATTGACGAGTTCCTGACAGTCTATTTCCTTGTTGGATTCGACGGCCAAATTTTCCAACAGACTTGACAGTCACAAGTGATTGTAAATGTACGATTAGCTTGGCGAGTTCCGAATACCACAATCTCGATAGATATCGCTTGTTGACTGACAAACTTACAACAAATATTTCAAGAGATGCGGGTTAATGTAGATTACAGAGGAGCTTTTTGAGTGCCATCATGATATCATTGTAACATATCCTACTACCTTGTGTGATATGAAGGTCGGTGATTTTGAGTAAGCTCGGTAGTGTGATGTGAAGGTCGATGGTTTTGAGTATGCCCAGTATTGTGATATAAAGGTCGATGGTTTTAAGTGTACTCAGTCGTGTGATATGAAGGTCAATGGTTTTGAGTATGCTCAGTAGTGTGATATGAAGGTCGATGATTTTGAGTATGCTCAGTAGTGTGATATGAAGGTCGGTGTTTTTGAGTAAGCTCGGTAGTGTGATGTGAAGGTCGATGGTTTTGAGTATGCTTAGTAGTGTGATATAAAGGTCGATGGTTTTAAGTGTACTCAGTCGTGTGATATGAAGGTCAATGGTTTTGAGTATGCTCAGTAGTGTGATATAAAGGTCGATGGTTTTGTTTATGCTCAGTAGTGTGATATGAAGGTCGATGATTTTGAGCTCAGTGGTGTGATATGAAGGTCGATGGTTTTGATTAAGCTCAGTAGTGTGATATGAAGGTCGATGATTTTGAGTATGCTCAGTAGTGTGATATTAAGGTCGATGATTTTGAATATGCTCAGTAGTGTGCTAGGAAGGTCGATGATTTTGAGTATGCTCAGTAGTGTGATATGAAGGTCGATGATTTTGAGTATGCTCAGTAGTGTGATATGAAGGTCGATGATTTTGAGTATGCTCAGTAGTGTGATATGAAGGTCGATGATTTTGAGTATGCTCAGTAGTGTGATATGAAGGTCGATGATTTTGAGTATGCTCAGTAGTGTGATATGAAGGTCGATGATTTTGAGTATGCTCAGTAGTGTGATATGAAGGTCGATGATTTTGAGTATGCTCAGTAGTGTGATATGAAGGTCGATGATTTTGAGTATGCTCAGTAGTGTGCTAGGAAGGTCGATGATTTTGAGTATGCTCAGTCGTGTGATATGAAGGTCGATGATTTTTAGAATGCTCAGTAGTGTGATATGTAGATCGAAGGTTTTGAGTATGCTCAGTAGTGTGATATGCCTTGTGTGATATGAAGGTCGATGATTTTGAATATGCTCAGAAGTGTGCTATGAAAGTCGATGTTTTTAAGTATGCTCAGGAGTGTGATATGAAGGTCGATGATTTTTAGAATGCTCAGTAGTGTGATATGACGGTCGATGTTTTTAAGTATGCTCAGTAGGGTGATATGAAGGTCGATGATTTTGAATATGCTCAGTAGTGTGATATGAAGGGCGATGTTTTTAAGTATGCTCAGTAGGGTGATATGAAGGTCGATGATTTTTAGAATGCTCAGTAGTGTGATATGTAGATCGAAGGTTTTGAGTATGCTCAGTAGTGTGTTAGGAAGGTCGATGATTTTGAGTATGCTCAATAGTGTGATATGAAGGTTGATGGTTTGATTATGCTCAGTAGTGTGATATGAATTTGTATGATTTTGAGAATGCTCAGTTGTGTGATATGAAGGTTGATGGTTTGATTATGCTCAGTAGTGTGATATGAACGTCGATGTTTTTAAGTATGCTCAGGAGTGTGATATGAAGGTCGATGATTTTTAGGATGCTCAGTAGTGTGATATGAAGTTCGATGGTTTTAAGTATGCTCAGTAGTGTGATCTGAAGGTCGATGATTTTGAGAATTCTCAGTAGTGTGATATGAAGATCGATGGTTTTGAGTATGCTCAGTAGTGTGATAGGAAGGTCTATGATTTTGAGTATGCTCAATAGTGTAATATGAAGGTCGATGATTTTGAGGATGCTCAGTAGTGTGATATGAAGATCGATGGTTTTGAGTATGCTCAGTAGTGTGATAGGAAGGTCTATGATTTTGAGTATGCTCAGTTGTGTGATATGAAGGTCGATGTTTCTAAGTATGCTCAGTAGTGTGATATGCCTTGTGTGATATGAAGGTCGATGATTTTGCGAATGCTCAGTAGTGTGATATGACGGTCGATGTTTTTAAGTATGCTCAGGAGTGTGATATGAAGGTCGATGATTTTAAGAATGCTCAGTAGTGTGATATGTAGATCGAAGGTTTTGAGTATGCTCAGTAGTGTGATAGGAAGGTCTATGATTTTGAGTATGCTCAGGAGTGTGATATGAAGGTCGATGATTTTTAGGATGCTCAGTAGTGTGATATGAAGTTCGATGATTTTGAGAATGCTCAGTTGTGTGATATGAAGGTTGATGGTTTGATTATGCTCAGTAGTGTGATATGAAGGTCCATGATTTTGAGAATGCTCAGTAGCGTGATATGAAGGTCGATGATTTTTAGGATGCTCAGTAGTGTGATATGAAGTTCGATGTTTTTAAGTATGGTCAGTAGTGTGATATGAAGGTCGATCATTTTGAGAATGCTCAGTAGTGTGCTATGAAGGTCAATCATTTTAAGTATGCTCAGTAGTGTGGTATGAAGGTCGATGATTTTGAGTATGTACTCAGTCGTGTGATATGAAGGTCAATGGTTTTGAGTATGCTCAGTAGTGTGTTAGGAAGGAAGGTCGATGATTTTGAGCTCAGTGGGGTGATATGAAGGTTGGATGATTTTGAGTAGGCTCAGTAGTGTGCTAGGAAGGTCGATGGTTTTGATTATGCTCAGTAGTGTGATATGTATGCTTAGTAGTGTGATATAAAGGTCGATGTTTTTAAGTATGCACAGTATTGTGATATGAAGGTCGATGATTTTGATAATGCTCAGTAGTGTGATATGAAGGTCGGTGATTTTGAGTAAGCTCGGTAGTGTGATGTGAAGGTCGATGGTTTTGAGTATGCTCAGTAGTGTGATATTAAGGTCGATGTTTTTAAGTATTCTCAGTATTGTGATATGAATGTCGATGATTTTGAGAATGCTCAATAGTGTGATATGAAGGTCGATGTGTTTAAGTATGCTCAGTAGTGTGATGTGAAGTTCGATGATTTTGATAATGCTCAGTAGTGTGCTATGAAGGTCAATCATTTTAAGTATGCTCAGTAGTGGGATATTAAGGTCTATGATTTTGAGTATGCTCAATAGTGTAATATGAAGGTCGATGATTTTGAGCTCAGTGGTGTGATATGATGGTTGGATGATTTTGAGTATGCTCAGTAGTGTGATAGGAAGGTCGATGTTTTTAAGTATGGTCAGTAGTGTGATATGAAGGTCGATCATTTTGAGAATGCTCAGTAGTGTGCTATGAAGGTCAATCATTTTAAGTATGCTCAGTAGTGGGATATTAAGGTCTATGATTTTGAGTATGCTCAGGAGTGTGATATGAAGGTCGATGTTTTCAAGTATGCTCAGTAGTGTGATATGACGGTCGATGATTTTGAGGATGCTCAGTAGTGTGATATGAAGATCGATGGTTTTAAGTATGCTCAGTAAGTAGTGTGATATGAAGGTCAATAATTTTAAGTATGCTCAGTAGTGTGGTATGAAGGTCGATGATTTTGAGTAAGCTCGGTAGTGTGATGTGAAGGTCGATGGTTTTGAGTATGCTCAGTAGTGTGATATGACGGTCGATGTTTTTAAGTATGCTCAGGAGTGTGATATGAAGGTCGATGATTTTGAGAATTCTCAGTAGTGTGATATGAAGATCGAAGGTTTTGAGTATGCTCAGTAGTGTGCTAGGAAGGCCGATGATTTTGAGTATGCTCAGTAGTGTGTTAGGAAGGAAGGTCGATGATTTTGAGCTCAGTGGGGTGATATGAAGGTTGGATGATTTTGAGCATTCTCAGTAGTGTGATATGAAGGTCGATGTTTTTAAGTATGCTCAGTAGTGTGATATGAAGGTTGGATGATTTTGAGCATGCTCAGTAGTGTGATATGAAGGTCAATCATTTTAAGTATGCTCAGTAGTGTGATATTAAGGTCTATGATTTTGAGTATGCTCAGTAGTGTGATATGAAGGTCGATGATTTTGAGTATGCTCAATAGTGTGATATGAAGGTCGATGATTTTGAGTATGCTCAATAGTGTGATATGAAGGTCGATGATTTTGAGTATGTTCAGTAGTGTGCTAGGAAGGTCGATGATTTTGATTATGCTCAGTAGTGTGATATGAAGGTCGATGTTTTTAAGTATGCTCAGTAGTGTGCAGTGTAAAGTATGCTCAGTAGTGTGATATGAATGTCGATGTTTTTAAGTATGCTCAGTAGTGTGATATGAAGGTCGATGATTTTGAGTATGCTCAGTAGTGTGCAGTGTAGTTTTGTCGTCACTACCGCGGGTCTCACTGTCGACGTGACATTATGTGTATTGGATCTAACTTACTATTGCGGAGGACTCGATGAAGCAGAACACTTTGTCCTTTAGGTTCTCTTAGTCCTATTTTCTATACCTTTTCCGATACCCTGCGAAATAAGTTCACATTTCGTTGAAATGAACAAAAATCGAATTTGGAGGGCCAAAAAACGAGTGAGCAATGTTTAAGTACCAAGTACTAATTATATGTTTTATCTAAAAAAAGGTTGTTTGCATGCACCTGACGTATATTTTGAAATGGTTCAATCATTGTTCCTGATTATGTTTCCATGTACAACCCCAACACTGAGATTAAGAAAATCTAGTTGTGAAAAATCGACATAAATAACACGACAAATTTAACAAGCCATCAATTATTCCGCCTGCTGTGGTGAGTCAGAGTGGGTGGACCAGAACATTTTATATCTAACTTCCTTATTGTGGTAACAGATTGGTATCGTCCACAACGATTTCTCTGTCGTGTGAACGATCCTTGAGTTTGCGGAAACATTTCATAAGCGTAATCAGGTTTCTATGTACATAAGGAATAGATTTGCTTTTTTAACAAGGAACGAAATAAAAGTCACCGGTCTCTGTTGTTACCTGATGCATTTTAAAACGACTCCACAAGGTAAAACACAAGGTAAACCACAAGGTAAACCACAAGGTAAACCACAAGGTAAACCACAAGGTAAATCACAAGGTAAAACACAAGGTAAAACACAAGGTAAACCACAAGGTAAAACACAAGGTAAACGACAAGGTAAAACACAAGGTAAAACACAAGGTAAAACCTGTAAATAAGTAGTGATATCACAGTAACAAGGGTCTGTCAGATTATACGTGTGTACCAGTAATGATAACAATATTACACGTATGTGTTGTAAGTGATCCCACAATTATACGTGTGTACCGATAACGATCACACAGTAACGCGTGTGTATTGTAAGTGATAACACACTTATTCTTGTGTAACAGTTATGATAACAAAGTTACACGTGTGTATTGTAAGTGATAACAAAGTTGTACGTGTGTGCTAGTATTATGCACAGAGTTACTAGTGTGTATTGTAAGTGATAACACACTTATACTTGTGTACCAGTGAGTATAATAAAGTTACATCTGTGTATTGTAAGTGATCACACACTTATTCTTGTGTAACAGTTATGATCACAAAGTTACACGTATGTATTGTAAGTGATAACACAGTTATACGTGTGTACCAGTAATGATCACACAGTAACACGTATGTATTGTAAGTGATAACACACTTATACTTGTGTGCCAGTAAGTATAATAAAGTTACACCTGTGTATTGTAAGTGATCACACATTTACACGTGTGTACAAGTAATTATCACAAAGTAACACCTGTGTATTGTAAGTGATCATACATTTACACGTGTGTACAAGTAATTATCACAAAGTTACACGTGTGTATTGTAAGTGATAACACACACTTATATATGTACTTGTGCACCAGTAATGATCATAAAGTTACCCGTGTATATTTTAGTGATCACACAGCTATACGTGTGTACCGGTAATGATCACAAAGTTACTCGTTTGTATTGGTAGGGATCCCACAATTTAACACGTGTACTACTAATTATAACCGTTTTTACTAGTAGTAATAAAGCTGTTACAACTGTGTACGTACATGTACAATGATTAAAATTAATTACTCGTGTCTGACTGTTGTGATGATGTCTTAAAAACTGTTTGACGGAATTGTTTAACATAACAAAACTATTGCAGTAAACTTGTCGTTCTTGAAATGTTGTATTTACTGGGCCTAGTTGTTGTGTTGGTATATTTACCTGTCAAGCACGTGTTTTAACCCTTAATGTACACTGTCTGTACCACCCAGGAAACCAGAAGTAAATTACTTAATCTGTCCTTGTATTACAGTCTACGATACAAGGTATGACGTCACATACCTAACTGTATGACATACCCCCCAGGCCACACCGACCTACAGATCTTACCTGGTCGATACCTAATTAATCGAAAGCTGGATTCGAATACGTGTCTCGGGTGTAGCATTACTTAGGTTATGCCCGCGCGCGGTGTTTCTGTTTTACGTGAAGTGCGTGATGCGGTCTATCCGACGTTTCATCCCGGTATTTCCTGCTTGCTGGTCTACGGTAACGAGAAGGGTGGTCGGTTAGATAGTCTTGGTATCGATCAGTAAGTATGCAGCTGCAGTGCTGGCCGGTCCTTGACCAATTACCTGGACGATTTGTAAATCCAACACGCACGCGCCTTCAAATGGCACGGTGCAACAGAAATAGGTCTCATCAAGCAAATACGTGATAACGCATACCATACCTGGCTACCAACCCCATGCGTTTCCTTAACAACCAATAATCTAGGTGAAAATATCATTGACCTGAACCGTCGGCATTATTGAATAACACGAATCAATAGAATCCCCTGTTTAGAAGTTGAGTTGGATTTTGATAGGCTGACAGAGCTTCTGGCGATTCCAATCAGGTGATGACCTCACGGGTCTGGGTAATTCAAAATACATGTACGATAACTTTTAAGGCCATGATAGAGACTTTAATACAGCGTGTTTACTGTGTCAGTGTACAGGCAATGCTGATACATATATTATACGTCTCATAGAGGTTTTCCTGGAATGCCGGTGCGTTCGGTTAGCAATACGCATGCTCAGCCGAGATACGTTTTTAAAACGTTTTTAGAAAAAGCAATTATACGAAGACAAACTTTAGTTTGAGCAAATACATTAACGAGCAGGAGAACGCATACTACAGCTTCTACAAAACTGTAGAGTTCGGCTAATAGACATCTAACGACGACATTCCCTTTGTGTTTAATTTTAGGTTTCACATGATCGCTTGCGTAAGTATGAAGACAACAACAAATGGAAAATGTGTTATCTTTTATTGATCCTCATCTAATGACGGACTATTTTTTTCATCTTTTCGGAATTATGAATTTTTAACAAATGCATTGACATAAATAATTGCGCATGCTCGAGTTTTGACGTCACTGTGGGGTTTTGTACGATGTGCAATATGTACCGTGGCCAAACTCTAGTTTCTTATTTATCCCGTATTCCCATACTAAAGAATTTCCTTTATATCATACTTATATTCGGTTCAAGTGACCGCTTGCCATTTTGACATGTTCAGAATCTGAATCTAATCATTTGCAAGCAAAAAGTACACATTATAATTTTTCGAAAATCGTTATTCCTTCTCTTACCGCTAGACTACTAGCTGTAGTAGGGTACATACATCTTCTCTAAACAGACTGTGCATTCATGTCGACCTTTCAGATTTCAATAGGAAACAAAAGGGAAACTTTTTGAGGAAATACATGACAAATCATTTGAATTTGACAATGGAAACGAAAGACAAGGGTACAATATTTCGTAAGTACATATTTTATGCTGGCCTGCTGATACTACTGAAATGTTAATGTGTTTCTTAACGGGAAAACAACTGGACATCGATCGGTTTTTACTGCTAGTTTTGAGGTTCTGAAGCCTTAAGTCAAAACAATAATGTATTGTCCATGTTGGCACTTCCGTCACCCCTCAAACCACGAGGAGGGTCGCTTACTCCCAAGTCCTGCGCATCAGAATGTTGGTGCCAGAGACCATCTTCGAACGCCGATGTTCAGAGCTAAAATAACATCTTACTTTGATAGATCAGGAAATCAAAGTCATGTATTGGACAGGGAAGGTCTTCTTTAATATATAAAGTCAGACTTCAAACACAGAGGGTACCTTGTTTAATCACGTTCCACCCAAATTTTCCACCACCTCCATCAATTTGGAAGTCCATTGGCGCATTAACGCATTAATGAGTATTCAGTTACAGTGGGGTAAAAGCAAATTTACACTTTTGGGAATTGAGTTTAGTGTAAATCTTCATGAAATTCCAAAGATGAATTTTGACAAAAAACTAATGAAACTAAAATCATTGTTAAAAACCTGGAGTAGAAGGTCTTTAACACCTATTGGTAGAATTCATATAATTAAATCACTGCTGGTATCACAGTTTAATCACCTTTTTATTTCACTTCCAAATCCAAATGAAAACTTTCTGAAAAAGTTGAATTCTATCCTGTTCCAATATTTATGGAATGGTGGGTCAGATAAAATCAAGAGAGATGTTTTCATTCAAGACTATGTGAATGGAGGGCTAAAGATGATTGATATAGATGCTTTCATTTGTTCTTTAAAATTAAGTTGGATAAGAAGATTATTCCAAACTACTGAGAAATGGCAGGCTATCTTGAAAACT